>NW_027437813.1:0-110014 GCF_965140245.1 Athene noctua
CTTTTGCCCTGCGTAGCGTCCGGGCAGCGGGTAGAACCAGGCAGAGAATTCCCGGCTAGCAGCTTCCCTGTGGCGGGGAAGTGCAAACGTACACATTTTCGGCCGAAAACGCGTTTTCCGGCGAAAACGCACACCACGGCTCTTTCTGAGAAAAAGCAAGCACGGAGGACGAGAACCGCTTTTGCCCTGCGTAGCGTTCCGGGCAGCGGGTAGAACCAGGCAGAGAATTCCGGCTAGCAGCTTCCCTGTGGCGGGGAAGTGCAAACGTACACGTTTTCGGCCGAAAACGCGTTTTCCGGCGAAATCGCACACCACGGCTCTTTCTGAGAAAAAAGCAAGCACGGAGGACGAGAACCGCTTTTGCCCTGCGTAGCGTTCCGGGCAGCGGGTAGAACCAGGCAGAGAATTCCCGGCTAGCAGCTTCCCCTGTGGCGGGGAAGTGCAACGTACACGTTTTCGGCCGAAAACGCGTTTTCCGGCGAAATCGCACACCACGGCTCTTTCTGAGAAAAAGCAAGCACGGAGGACGAGAACCGCTTTTGCCCTGCGTAGCGTTCCGGGCAGCGGGTAGAACCAGGCAGAGAATTCCCGGCTAGCAGCTTCCCTGTGGCGGGGAAGTGCAAACGTACACGTTTTCGGCCGAAAACGCGTTTTCCGGCGAAATCGCACACCACGGCTCTTTCTGAGAAAAAGCAAGCACGGAGGACGAGAACCGCTTTTGCCCTGCGTAGCGTTCCGGGCAGCGGGTAGAACCAGGCAGAGAATTCCCGGCTAGCAGCTTCCCTGTGGCGGGGAAGTGCAAACGTACACGTTTTCGGCCGAAAACGCGTTTTCGGCGAAATCGCACACCACGGCTCTTTCTGAGAAAAAGCAAGCACGGAGGACGAGAACCGCTTTTGCCCTGCGTAGCGTTCCGGGCAGCGGGTAGAACCAGGCAGAGAATTCCCGGCTAGCAGCTTCCCTGTGGCGGGAAGTGCAAACGTACACGTTTTCGGCCGAAAACGCGTTTTCCGGCGAAATCGCACACCACGGCTCTTTCTGAGAAAAAGCAAGCACGGAGGACGAGAACCGCTTTTGCCTGCGTAGCGTTCCGGGCAGCGGGTAGAACCAGGCAGAGAATTCCCGGCTAGCAGCTTCCCTGTGGCGGGGAAGTGCAAACGTACACGTTTTCGGCCGAAAACGCGTTTTCCGGCGAAAACGCACACCACGGCTCTTTCTGAGAAAAAGCAAGCACGGAGGACGAGAACCGCTTTTGCCCTGCGTAGCGTTCCGGGCAGCGGGTAGAACCAGGCAGAGAATTCCCGGCTAGCAGCTTCCCTGTGGCGGGGAAGTGCAAACGTACACGTTTTCGGCCGAAAACGCGTTTTCCGGCGAAAACGCACACCACGGCTCTTTCTGAGAAAAAGCAAGCACGGAGGACGAGAACCGCTTTTGCCCTGCGTAGCGTTCCGGGCAGCGGGTAGAACCAGGCAGAGAATTCCCGGCTAGCAGCTTCCCTGTGGCGGGGAAGTGCAAACGTACACGTTTTCGGCCGAAAACGCGTTTTCCGGCGAAAACGCACACCACGGCTCTTTCTGAGAAAAAGCAAGCACGGAGGACGAGAACCGCTTTTGCCCTGCGTAGCGTTCCGGGCAGCGGGTAGAACCAGGCAGAGAATTCCCGGCTAGCAGCTTCCCTGTGGCGGGGAAGTGCAAACGTACACGTTTTCGGCCGAAAACGCGTTTTCCGGCGAAATCGCACACCACGGCTCTTTCTGAGAAAAAGCAAGCACGGAGGACGAGAACCGCTTTTGCCCTGCGTAGCGTTCCGGGCAGCGGGTAGAACCAGGCAGAGAATTCCCGGCTAGCAGCTTCCCTGTGGCGGGGAAGTGCAAACGTACACGTTTTCGGCCGAAAACGCGTTTTCCGGCGAAAACGCACACCACGGCTCTTTCTGAGAAAAAGCAAGCACGGAGGACGAGAACCGCTTTTGCCCTGCGTAGCGTTCCGGGCAGCGGGTAGAACCAGGCAGAGAATTCCCGGCTAGCAGCTTCCCTGTGGCGGGGAAGTGCAAACGTACACGTTTTCGGCCGAAAACGCGTTTTCCGGCGAAACGCACACCACGGCTCTTTCTGAGAAAAAGCAAGCACGGAGGACGAGAACCGCTTTTGCCCTGCGTAGCGTTCCGGGCAGCGGGTAGAACCAGGCAGAGAATTCCCGGCTAGCAGCTTCCCTGTGGCGGGGAAGTGCAAACGTACACGTTTTCGGCCGAAAACGCGTTTTCCGGCGAAAACGCACACCACGGCTCTTTCTGAGAAAAAGCAAGCACGGAGGACGAGAAACCGCTTTTGCCCTGCGTAGCGTTCCGGGCAGCGGGTAGAACCAGGCAGAGAATTCCCGGCTAGCAGCTTCCCTGTGGCGGGGAAGTGCAAACGTACACGTTTTCGGCCGAAAACGCGTTTTCCGGCGAAAACGCACACCACGGCTCTTTCTGAGAAAAAGCAAGCACGGAGGACGAGAACCGCTTTTGCCCTGCGTAGCGTTCCGGGCAGCGGGTAGAACCAGGCAGAGAATTCCCGGCTAGCAGCTTCCCTGTGGCGGGGAAGTGCAAACGTACACGTTTTCGGCCGAAAACGCGTTTTCCGGCGAAAACGCACACCACGGCTCTTTCTGAGAAAAAGCAAGCACGGAGGACGAGAACCGCTTTTGCCCTGCGTAGCGTTCCGGGCAGCGGGTAGAACCAGGCAGAGAATTCCCGGCTAGCAGCTTCCCTGTGGCGGGGAAGTGCAAACGTACACGTTTTCGGCCGAAAACGCGTTTTCCGGCGAAAACGCACACCACGGCTCTTTCTGAGAAAAAGCAAGCACGGAGGACGAGAACCGCTTTTGCCCTGCGTAGCGTTCCGGGCAGCGGGTAGAACCAGGCAGAGAATTCCCGGCTAGCAGCTTCCCTGTGGCGGGGAAGTGCAAACGTACACGTTTTCGGCCGAAAACGCGTTTTCCGGCGAAAACGCACACCACGGCTCTTTCTGAGAAAAAGCAAGCACGGAGGACGAGAACCGCTTTTGCCCTGCGTAGCGTTCCGGGCAGCGGGTAGAACCAGGCAGAGAATTCCCGGCTAGCAGCTTCCCTGTGGCGGGGAAGTGCAAACGTACACGTTTTCGGCCGAAAACGCGTTTTCCGGCGAAAACGCACACCACGGCTCTTTCTGAGAAAAAGCAAGCACGGAGGACGAGAACCGCTTTTGCCCTGCGTAGCGTTCCGGGCAGCGGGTAGAACCAGGCAGAGAATTCCCGGCTAGCAGCTTCCCTGTGGCGGGGAAGTGCAAACGTACACGTTTTCGGCCGAAAACGCGTTTTCCGGCGAAAACGCACACCACGGCTCTTTCTGAGAAAAAGCAAGCACGGAGGACGAGAACCGCTTTTGCCCTGCGTAGCGTTCCGGCAGCGGGTAGAACCAGGCAGAGAATTCCCGGCTAGCAGCTTCCCTGTGGCGGGGAAGTGCAAACGTACACGTTTTCGGCCGAAAACGCGTTTTCCGGCGAAAACGCACACCACGGCTCTTTCTGAGAAAAAGCAAGCACGGAGGACGAGAACCGCTTTTGCCCTGCGTAGCGTTCCGGGCAGCGGGTAGAACCAGGCAGAGAATTCCCGGCTAGCAGCTTCCCTGTGGCGGGGAAGTGCAAACGTACACGTTTTCGGCCGAAAACGCGTTTTCCGGCGAAAACGCACACCACGGCTCTTTCTGAGAAAAAGCAAGCACGGAGGACGAGAACCGCTTTTGCCCTGCGTAGCGTTCCGGGCAGCGGGTAGAACCAGGCAGAGAATTCCCGGCTAGCAGCTTCCCTGTGGCGGGGAAGTGCAAACGTACACGTTTTCGGCCGAAAACGCGTTTTCCGGCGAAAACGCACACCACGGCTCTTTCTGAGAAAAAGCAAGCACGGAGGACGAGAACCGCTTTTGCCCTGCGTAGCGTTCCGGGCAGCGGGTAGAACCAGGCAGAGAATTCCCGGCTAGCAGCTTCCCTGTGGCGGGGAAGTGCAAACGTACACGTTTTCGGTCGAAAACGCGTTTTCCGGCGAAAACGCACACCACGGCTCTTTCTGAGAAAAAGCAAGCACGGAGGACGAGAACCGCTTTTGCCCTGCGTAGCGTTCCGGGCAGCGGGTAGAACCAGGCAGAGAATTCCCGGCTAGCAGCTTCCCTGTGGCGGGGAAGTGCAAACGTACACGTTTTCGGCCGAAAACGCGTTTTCCGGCGAAAACGCACACCACGGCTCTTTCTGAGAAAAAGCAAGCACGGAGGACGAGAACCGCTTTTGCCCTGCGTAGCGTTCCGGGCAGCGGGTAGAACCAGGCAGAGAATTCCCGGCTAGCAGCTTCCTGTGGCGGGGAAGTGCAAACGTACACGTTTTCGGCCGAAAACGCGTTTTCCGGCGAAAACGCACACCACGGCTCTTTCTGAGAAAAAGCAAGCACGGAGGACGAGAACCGCTTTTGCCCTGCGTAGCGTTCCGGGCAGCGGGTAGAACCAGGCAGAGAATTCCCGGCTAGCAGCTTCCCTGTGGCGGGGAAGTGCAAACGTACACGTTTTCGGCCGAAAACGCGTTTTCCGGCGAAAACGCACACCACGGCTCTTTCTGAGAAAAAGCAAGCACGGAGGACGAGAACCGCTTTTGCCCTGCGTAGCGTTCCGGGCAGCGGGTAGAACCAGGCAGAGAATTCCCGGCTAGCAGCTTCCCTGTGGCGGGGAAGTGCAAACGTACACGTTTTCGGCCGAAAACGCGTTTTCCGGCGAAAACGCACACCACGGCTCTTTCTGAGAAAAAGCAAGCACGGAGGACGAGAACCGCTTTTGCCCTGCGTAGCGTTCCGGGCAGCGGGTAGAACCAGGCAGAGAATTCCCGGCTAGCAGCTTCCCTGTGGCGGGGAAGTGCAAACGTACACGTTTTCGGCCGAAAACGCGTTTTCCGGCGAAATCGCACACCACGGCTCTTTCTGAGAAAAAGCAAGCACGGAGGACGAGAACCGCTTTTGCCCTGCGTAGCGTTCCGGGCAGCGGGTAGAACCAGGCAGAGAATTCCCGGCTAGCAGCTTCCCTGTGGCGGGGAAGTGCAAACGTACACGTTTTCGGCCGAAAACGCGTTTTCCGGCGAAAACGCACACCACGGCTCTTTCTGAGAAAAAGCAAGCACGGAGGACGAGAACCGCTTTTGCCCTGCGTAGCGTTCCGGGCAGCGGGTAGAACCAGGCAGAGAATTCCCGGCTAGCAGCTTCCCTGTGGCGGGGATTGCAAACGTACACATTTTCGGCCGAAAACGCGTTTCCGGCGAAAACGCACACCACGGCTCTTTCTGAGAAAAAGCAAGCACGGAGGACGAGAACCGCTTTTGCCCTGCGTAGCGTTCCGGGCAGCGGGTAGAACCAGGCAGAGAATTCCCGGCTAGCAGCTTCCCTGTGGCGTGGAAGTGCAAACGTACACGTTTTCGGCCGAAAACGCGTTTTCCGGCGAAAACGCACACCACGGCTCTTTCTGAGAAAAAGCAAGCACGGAGGACGAGAACCGCTTTTGCCCTGCGTAGCGTTCCGGGCAGCGGGTAGAACCAGGCAGAGAATTCCCGGCTAGCAGCTTCCCTGTGGCGGGGAAGTGCAAACGTACACATTTTCGGCCGAAAACGCGTTTTCCGGCGAAAACGCACACCACGGCTCTTTCTGAGAAAAACAAAAACGGAGGACGAGAACCGCTTTTGCCCTGCGTAGCGTTCCGGGCAGCGGGTAGAACCAGGCAGAGAATTCCCGGCTAGCAGCTTCCCTGTGGCGGGGAAGTGCAAACGTACACGTTTTCGGCCGAAAACGCGTTTTCCGGCGAAAACGCACACCACGGCTCTTTCTGAGAAAAAGCAAGCACGGAGGACGAGAATCGCTTTTGCCCTGCGTAGCGTTCCGGGCAGCGGGTAGAACCAGGCAGAGAATTCCCGGCTAGCAGCTTCCTGTGGCGGGGAAGTGCAAACGTACACGTTTTCGGCCGAAAACGCGTTTTCCGGCGAAAACGCACACCACGGCTCTTTCTGAGAAAAAGCAAGCACGGAGGACGAGAACCGCTTTTGCCCTGCGTAGCGTTCCGGGCAGCGGGTAGAACCAGGCAGAGAATTCCCGGCTAGCAGCTTCCCTGTGGCGGGGAAGTGCAAACGTACACGTTTTCGGCCGAAAACGCGTTTTCCGGCGAAAACGCACACCACGGCTCTTTCTGAGAAAAAGCAAGCACGGAGGACGAGAACCGCTTTTGCCCTGCGTAGCGTTCCGGGCAGCGGGTAGAACCAGGCAGAGAATTCCCGGCTAGCAGCTTCCCTGTGGCGGGAAGTGCAAACGTACACGTTTTCGGCCGAAAACGCGTTTTCCGGCGAAAACGCACACCACGGCTCTTTCTGAGAAAAAGCAAGCACGGAGGACGAGAACCGCTTTTGCCCTGCGTAGCGTTCCGGGCAGCGGGTAGAACCAGGCAGAGAATTCCCGGCTAGCAGCTTCCCTGTGGCGGGGAAGTGCAAACGTACACGTTTTCGGCCGAAAACGCGTTTTCCGGCGAAAACGCACACCACGGCTCTTTCTGAGAGAAAGCAAGCACGGAGAACGAGAACCGCTTTTGCCCTGCGTAGCGTTCCGGGCAGCGGGTAGAACCAGGTAGAGAATTCCCGGCTAGCAGCTTCCCTGTGGCGGGGAAGTGCAAACGTACACGTTTTCGGCCGAAAACGCGTTTTCCGGCGAAAACGCACACCACGGCTCTTTCTGAGAAAAAGCAAGCACGGAGGACGAGAACCGCTTTTGCCCTGCGTAGCGTTCCGGGCAGCGGGTAGAACCAGGCAGAGAATTCCCGGCTAGCAGCTTCCCTGTGGCGGGGATTGCAAACGTACACATTTTCGGCCGAAAACGCGTTTTCCGGCGAAAACGCACACCACGGCTCTTTCTGAGAAAAAGCAAGCACGGAGGACGAGAACCGCTTTTGCCCTGCGTAGCGTTCCGGGCAGCGGGTAGAACCAGGCAGAGAATTCCCGGCTAGCAGCTTCCCTGTGGCGGGGAAGTGCAAACGTACACGTTTTCGGCCGAAAACGCGTTTTCCGGCGAAAACGCACACCACGGCTCTTTCTGAGAAAAAGCAAGCACGGAGGACGAGAACCGCTTTTGCCCTGCGTAGCGTTCCGGGCAGCGGGTAGAACCAGGCAGAGAATTCCCGGCTAGCAGCTTCCCTGTGGCGGGGAAGTGCAAACGTACACGTTTTCGGCCGAAAACGCGTTTTCCGGCGAAAACGCACACCACGGCTCTTTCTGAGAAAAAGCAAGCACGGAGGACGAGAACCGCTTTTGCCCTGCGTAGCGTTCCGGGCAGCGGGTAGAACCAGGCAGAGAATTCCCGGCTAGCAGCTTCCCTGTGGCGGGGAAGTGCAAACGTACACGTTTTCGGCCGAAAACGCGTTTTCCGGCGAAAACGCACACCACGGCTCTTTCTGAGAGAAAGCAAGCACGGAGGAGGAGAACCGCTTTTGCCCTGCGTAGCGTTCCGGGCAGCGGGTAGAACCAGGCAGAGAATTCCCGGCTAGCAGCTTCCCTGTGGCGGGGAAGTGCAAACGTACACGTTTTCGGCCGAAAACGCGTTTTCCGGCGAAATCGCACACCACGGCTCTTTCTGAGAAAAAGCAAGCACGGAGGACGAGAACCGCTTTTGCCCTGCGTAGCGTTCCGGGCAGCGGGTAGAACCAGGCAGAGAATTCCCGGCTAGCAGCTTCCCTGTGGCGGGGAAGTGCAAACGTACACGTTTTCGGCCGAAAACGCGTTTTCCGGCGAAATCGCACACCACGGCTCTTTCTGAGAAAAAACAAGCACGGAGGACGAGAACCGCTTTTGCCCTGCGTAGCGTTCCGGGCAGCGGGTAGAACCAGGCAGAGAATTCCCGGCTAGCAGCTTCCCTGTGGCGGGGAAGTGCAAACGTACACGTTTTCGGCCGAAAACGCGTTTTCCGGCGAAATCGCACACCACGGCTCTTTCTGAGAAAAAACAAGCACGGAGGACGAGAACCGCTTTTGCCCTGCGTAGCGTTCCGGGCAGCGGGTAGAACCAGGCAGAGAATTCCCGGCTAGCAGCTTCCCTGTGGCGGGGAAGTGCAAACGTACACGTTTTCGGCCGAAAACGCGTTTTCCGGCGAAATCGCACACCACGGCTCTTTCTGAGAAAAAGCAAGCACGGAGGACGAGAACCGCTTTTGCCCTGCGTAGCGTTCCGGGCAGCGGGTAGAACCAGGCAGAGAATTCCCGGCTAGCAGCTTCCCTGTGGCGGGGAAGTGCAAACGTACACGTTTTCGGCCGAAAACGCGTTTTCCGGCGAAAACGCACACCACGGCTCTTTCTGAGAGAAAGCAAGCACGGAGGACGAGAACCGCTTTTGCCCTGCGTAGCGTTCCGGGCAGCGGGTAGAACCAGGCAGAGAATTCCCGGCTAGCAGCTTCCCTGTGGCGGGGAAGTGCAAACGTACACGTTTTCGGCCGAAAACGCGTTTTCCGGCGAAATCGCACACCACGGCTCTTTCTGAGAAAAAGCAAGCACGGAGGACGAGAACCGCTTTTGCCCTGCGTAGCGTTCCGGGCAGCGGGTAGAACCAGGCAGAGAATTCCCGGCTAGCAGCTTCCCTGTGGCGGGGAAGTGCAAACGTACACGTTTTCGGCCGAAAACGCGTTTTCCGGCGAAAACGCACACCACGGCTCTTTCTGAGAAAAAGCAAGCACGGAGGACGAGAACCGCTTTTGCCCTGCGTAGCGTTCCGGGCAGCGGGTAGAACCAGGCAGAGAATTCCCGGCTAGCAGCTTCCCTGTGGCGGGGAAGTGCAAACGTACACGTTTTCGGCCGAAAACGCGTTTTCCGGCGAAAACGCACACCACGGCTCTTTCTGAGAAAAAGCAAGCACGGAGGACGAGAACCGCTTTTGCCCTGCGTAGCGTTCCGGGCAGCGGGTAGAACCAGGCAGAGAATTCCCGGCTAGCAGCTTCCCTGTGGCGGGGAAGTGCAAACGTACACGTTTTCGGCCGAAAACGCGTTTTCCGGCGAAAACGCACACCACGGCTCTTTCTGAGAAAAAGCAAGCACGGAGGACGAGAACCGCTTTTGCCCTGCGTAGCGTTCCGGGCAGCGGGTAGAACCAGGCAGAGAATTCCCGGCTAGCAGCTTCCCTGTGGCGGGGAAGTGCAAACGTACACGTTTTCGGCCGAAAACGCGTTTTCCGGCGAAAACGCACACCACGGCTCTTTCTGAGAGAAAGCAAGCACGGAGGACGAGAACCGCTTTTGCCCTGCGTAGCGTTCCGGGCAGCGGGTAGAACCAGGCAGAGAATTCCCGGCTAGCAGCTTCCCTGTGGCGGGGAAGTGCAAACGTACACGTTTTCGGCCGAAAACGCGTTTTCCGGCGAAATCGCACACCACGGCTCTTTCTGAGAAAAAACAAGCACGGAGGACGAGAACCGCTTTTGCCCTGCGTAGCGTTCCGGGCAGCGGGTAGAACCAGGCAGAGAATTCCCGGCTAGCAGCTTCCCTGTGGCGGGGAAGTGCAAACGTACACGTTTTCGGCCGAAAACGCGTTTTCCGGCGAAATCGCACACCACGGCTCTTTCTGAGAAAAAGCAAGCACGGAGGACGAGAACCGCTTTTGCCCTGCGTAGCGTTCCGGGCAGCGGGTAGAACCAGGCAGAGAATTCCCGGCTAGCAGCTTCCCTGTGGCGGGGAAGTGCAAACGTACACGTTTTCGGCCGAAAACGCGTTTTCCGGCGAAAACGCACACCACGGCTCTTTCTGAGAAAAAGCAAGCACGGAGGACGAGAACCGCTTTTGCCCTGCGTAGCGTTCCGGGCAGCGGGTAGAACCAGGCAGAGAATTCCCGGCTAGCAGCTTCCCTGTGGCGGGGAAGTGCAAACGTACACGTTTTCGGCCGAAAACGCGTTTTCCGGCGAAATCGCACACCACGGCTCTTTCTGAGAAAAAACAAGCACGGAGGACGAGAACCGCTTTTGCCCTGCGTAGCGTTCCGGGCAGCGGGTAGAACCAGGCAGAGAATTCCCGGCTAGCAGCTTCCCTGTGGCGGGGAAGTGCAAACGTACACGTTTTCGGCCGAAAACGCGTTTTCCGGCGAAATCGCACACCACGGCTCTTTCTGAGAAAAAGCAAGCACGGAGGACGAGAACCGCTTTTGCCCTGCGTAGCGTTCCGGGCAGCGGGTAGAACCAGGCAGAGAATTCCCGGCTAGCAGCTTCCCTGTGGCGGGGAAGTGCAAACGTACACGTTTTCGGCCGAAAACGCGTTTTCCGGCGAAAACGCACACCACGGCTCTTTCTGAGAGAAAGCAAGCACGGAGGACGAGAACCGCTTTTGCCCTGCGTAGCGTTCCGGGCAGCGGGTAGAACCAGGCAGAGAATTCCCGGCTAGCAGCTTCCCTGTGGCGGGGAAGTGCAAACGTACACGTTTTCGGCCGAAAACGCGTTTTCCGGCGAAATCGCACACCACGGCTCTTTCTGAGAAAAAGCAAGCACGGAGGACGAGAACCGCTTTTGCCCTGCGTAGCGTTCCGGGCAGCGGGTAGAACCAGGCAGAGAATTCCCGGCTAGCAGCTTCCCTGTGGCGGGGAAGTGCAAACGTACACGTTTTCGGCCGAAAACGCGTTTTCCGGCGAAAACGCACACCACGGCTCTTTCTGAGAAAAAGCAAGCACGGAGGACGAGAACCGCTTTTGCCCTGCGTAGCGTTCCGGGCAGCGGGTAGAACCAGGCAGAGAATTCCCGGCTAGCAGCTTCCCTGTGGCGGGGAAGTGCAAACGTACACGTTTTCGGCCGAAAACGCGTTTTCCGGCGAAAACGCACACCACGGCTCTTTCTGAGAGAAAGCAAGCACGGAGGACGAGAACCGCTTTTGCCCTGCGTAGCGTTCCGGACAGCGGGTAGAACCAGGCAGAGAATTCCCGGCTAGCAGCTTCCCTGTGGCGGGGAAGTGCAAACGTACACGTTTTCGGCCGAAAACGCGTTTTCCGGCGAAATCGCACACCACGTCTCTTTCTGAGAAAAAGCAAGCACGGAGGACGAGAACCGCTTTTGCCCTGCGTAGCGTTCCGGGCAGCTGGTAGAACCAGGCAGAGAATTCCCGGCTAGCAGCTTCCCTGTGGCGGGGAAGTGCAAACGTACACGTTTTCGGCCGAAAACGCGTTTTCCGGCGAAAACGCACACCACGGCTCTTTCTGAGAAAAAGCAAGCACGGAGGACGAGAACCGCTTTTGCCCTGCGTAGCGTTCCGGGCAGCGGGTAGAACCAGGCAGAGAATTCCCGGCTAGCAGCTTCCCTGTGGCGGGGAAGTGCAAACGTACACGTTTTCGGCCGAAAACGCGTTTTCCGGCGAAAACGCACACCACGGCTCTTTCTGAGAAAAAGCAAGCACGGAGGACGAGAACCGCTTTTGCCCTGCGTAGCGTTCCGGGCAGCGGGTAGAACCAGGCAGAGAATTCCCGGCTAGCAGCTTCCCTGTGGCGGGGAAGTGCAAACGTACACGTTTTCGGCCGAAAACCCGTTTTCCGGCGAAAACGCACACCACGGCTCTTTCTGAGAAAAAGCAAGCACGGAGGACGAGAACCGCTTTTGCCCTGCGTAGCGTTCCGGGCAGCGGGTAGAACCAGGCAGAGAATTCCCGGCTAGCAGCTTCCCTGTGGCGGGGAAGTGCAAACGTACACGTTTTCGGCCGAAAACGCGTTTTCCGGCGAAAACGCACACCACGGCTCTTTCTGAGAAAAAGCAAGCACGGAGGACGAGAACCGCTTTTGCCCTGCGTAGCGTTCCGGGCAGCGGGTAGAACCAGGCAGAGAATTCCCGGCTAGCAGCTTCCCTGTGGCGGGGAAGTGCAAACGTACACGTTTTCGGCCGAAAACGCGTTTTCCGGCGAAAACGCACACCACGGCTCTTTCTGAGAAAAAGCAAGCACGGAGGACGAGAACCGCTTTTGCCCTGCGTAGCGTTCCGGGCAGCGGGCAGAACCAGGCAGAGAATTCCCGGCTAGCAGCTTCCCTGTGGCGGGGAAGTGCAAACGTACACGTTTTCGGCCGAAAACGCGTTTTCCGGCGAAAACGCACACCACGGCTCTTTCTGAGAAAAAGCAAGCACGGAGGACGAGAACCGCTTTTGCCCTGCTTAGCGTTCCGGGCAGCGGGTAGAACCAGGCAGAGAATTCCCGGCTAGCAGCTTCCCTGTGGCAGGGAAGAGCAAACGTACACATTTTCGGCCGAAAACGCGTTTTCCGGCGAAAACGCACACCACGGCTCTTTCTGAGAAAAAACAAGCACGGAGGACGAGAACCGCTTTTGCCCTGCGTAGCGTTCCGGGCAGCGGGTAGAACCAGGCAGAGAATTCCCGGCTAGCAGCTTCCCTGTGGCGGGGAAGTGCAAACGTACACGTTTTCGGCCGAAAACGCGTTTTCCGGCGAAAACGCACACCACGGCTCTTTCTGAGAAAAAGCAAGCACGGAGGACGAGAACCGCTTTTGCCCTGCGTAGCGTTCCGGGCAGCGGGTAGAACCAGGCAGAGAATTCCCGGCTAGCAGCTTCCCTGTGGCGGGGAAGTGCAAACGTACACGTTTTCGGCCGAAAACGCGTTTTCCGGCGAAATCGCACACCACGGCTCTTTCTGAGAAAAAACAAGCACGGAGGACGAGAACCGCTTTTGCCCTGCGTAGCGTTCCGGGCAGCGGGTAGAACCAGGCAGAGAATTCCCGGCTAGCAGCTTCCCTGTGGCGGGGAAGTGCAAACGTACACGTTTTCGGCCGAAAACGCGTTTTCCGGCGAAATCGCACACCACGGCTCTTTCTGAGAAAAAGCAAGCACGGAGGACGAGAACCGCTTTTGCCCTGCGTAGCGTTCCGGGCAGCGGGTAGAACCAGGCAGAGAATTCCCGGCTAGCAGCTTCCCTGTGGCGGGGAAGTGCAAACGTACACGTTTTCGGCCGAAAACGCGTTTTCCGGCGAAAACGCACACCACGGCTCTTTCTGAGAAAAAGCAAGCACGGAGGACGAGAACCGCTTTTGCCCTGCGTAGCGTTCCGGGCAGCGGGTAGAACCAGGCAGAGAATTCCCGGCTAGCAGCTTCCCTGTGGCGGGGAAGTGCAAACGTACACGTTTTCGGCCGAAAACGCGTTTTCCGGCGAAAACGCACACCACGGCTCTTTCTGAGAAAAAGCAAGCACGGAGGACGAGAACCGCTTTTGCCCTGCGTAGCGTTCCGGGCAGCGGGTAGAACCAGGCAGAGAATTCCCGGCTAGCAGCTTCCCTGTGGCGGGGAAGTGCAAACGTACACGTTTTCGGCCGAAAACGCGTTTTCCGGCGAAATCGCACACCACGGCTCTTTCTGAGAAAAAGCAAGCACGGAGGACGAGAACCGCTTTTGCCCTGCGTAGCGTTCCGGGCAGCGGGTAGAACCAGGCAGAGAATTCCCGGCTAGCAGCTTCCCTGTGGCGGGGAAGTGCAAACGTACACGTTTTCGGCCGAAAACGCGTTTTCCGGCGAAAACGCACACCACGGCTCTTTCTGAGAGAAAGCAAGCACGGAGGACGAGAACCGCTTTTGCCCTGCGTAGCGTTCCGGACAGCGGGTAGAACCAGGCAGAGAATTCCCGGCTAGCAGCTTCCCTGTGGCGGGGAAGTGCAAACGTACACGTTTTCGGCCGAAAACGCGTTTTCCGGCGAAATCGCACACCACGTCTCTTTCTGAGAAAAAGCAAGCACGGAGGACGAGAACCGCTTTTGCCCTGCGTAGCGTTCCGGGCAGCTGGTAGAACCAGGCAGAGAATTCCCGGCTAGCAGCTTCCCTGTGGCGGGGAAGTGCAAACGTACACGTTTTCGGCCGAAAACGCGTTTTCCGGCGAAAACGCACACCACGGCTCTTTCTGAGAAAAAGCAAGCACGGAGGACGAGAACCGCTTTTGCCCTGCGTAGCGTTCCGGGCAGCGGGTAGAACCAGGCAGAGAATTCCCGGCTAGCAGCTTCCCTGTGGCGGGGAAGTGCAAACGTACACGTTTTCGGCCGAAAACGCGTTTTCCGGCGAAATCGCACACCACGGCTCTTTCTGAGAAAAAGCAAGCACGGAGGACGAGAACCGCTTTTGCCCTGCGTAGCGTTCCGGGCAGCGGGTAGAACCAGGCAGAGAATTCCCGGCTAGCAGCTTCCCTGTGGCGGGGAAGTGCAAACGTACACGTTTTCGGCCGAAAACGCGTTTTCCGGCGAAAACGCACACCACGGCTCTTTCTGAGAAAAAGCAAGCACGGAGGACGAGAACCGCTTTTGCCCTGCGTAGCGTTCCGGGCAGCGGGTAGAACCAGGCAGAGAATTCCCGGCTAGCAGCTTCCCTGTGGCGGGGAAGTGCAAACGTACACGTTTTCGGCCGAAAACGCGTTTTCCGGCGAAAACGCACACCACGGCTCTTTCTGAGAAAAAGCAAGCACGGAGGACGAGAACCGCTTTTGCCCTGCGTAGCGTTCCGGGCAGCGGGTAGAACCAGGCAGAGAATTCCCGGCTAGCAGCTTCCCTGTGGCGGGGAAGTGCAAACGTACACGTTTTCGGCCGAAAACGCGTTTTCCGGCGAAATCGCACACCACGGCTCTTTCTGAGAAAAAGCAAGCACGGAGGACGAGAACCGCTTTTGCCCTGCGTAGCGTTCCGGGCAGCGGGTAGAACCAGGCAGAGAATTCCCGGCTAGCAGCTTCCCTGTGGCGGGGAAGTGCAAACGTACACGTTTTCGGCCGAAAACGCGTTTTCCGGCGAAAACGCACACCACGGCTCTTTCTGAGAGAAAGCAAGCACGGAGGACGAGAACCGCTTTTGCCCTGCGTAGCGTTCCGGGCAGCGGGTAGAACCAGGCAGAGAATTCCCGGCTAGCAGCTTCCCTGTGGCGGGGAAGTGCAAACGTACACGTTTTCGGCCGAAAACGCGTTTTCCGGCGAAATCGCACACCACGGCTCTTTCTGAGAAAAAGCAAGCACGGAGGACGAGAACCGCTTTTGCCCTGCGTAGCGTTCCGGGCAGCGGGTAGAACCAGGCAGAGAATTCCCGGCTAGCAGCTTCCCTGTGGCGGGGAAGTGCAAACGTACACGTTTTCGGCCGAAAACGCGTTTTCCGGCGAAAACGCACACCACGGCTCTTTCTGAGAAAAAGCAAGCACGGAGGACGAGAACCGCTTTTGCCCTGCGTAGCGTTCCGGGCAGCGGGTAGAACCAGGCAGAGAATTCCCGGCTAGCAGCTTCCCTGTGGCGGGGAAGTGCAAACGTACACGTTTTCGGCCGAAAACGCGTTTTCCGGCGAAAACGCACACCACGGCTCTTTCTGAGAAAAAGCAAGCACGGAGGACGAGAACCGCTTTTGCCCTGCGTAGCGTTCCGGGCAGCGGGTAGAACCAGGCAGAGAATTCCCGGCTAGCAGCTTCCCTGTGGCGGGGAAGTGCAAACGTACACGTTTTCGGCCGAAAACGCGTTTTCCGGCGAAAACGCACACCACGGCTCTTTCTGAGAAAAAGCAAGCACGGAGGACGAGAACCGCTTTTGCCCTGCGTAGCGTTCCGGGCAGCGGGTAGAACCAGGCAGAGAATTCCCGGCTAGCAGCTTCCCTGTGGCGGGGAAGTGCAAACGTACACGTTTTCGGCCGAAAACGCGTTTTCCGGCGAAAACCCCCACCACGGCTCTTTCTGAGAAAAAGCAAGCACGGAGGACGAGAACCGCTTTTGCCCTGCGTAGCGTTCCGGGCAGCGGGTAGAACCAGGCAGAGAATTCCCGGCTAGCAGCTTCCCTGTGGCGGGGAAGTGCAAACGTACACGTTTTCGGCCGAAAACGCGTTTTCCGGCGAAAACGCACACCACGGCTCTTTCTGAGAAAAAGCAAGCACGGAGGACGAGAACCGCTTTTGCCCTGCGTAGCGTTCCGGGCAGCGGGTAGAACCAGGCAGAGAATTCCCGGCTAGCAGCTTCCCTGTGGCGGGGAAGAGCAAACGTACACATTTTCGGCCGAAAACGCGTTTTCCGGCGAAAACGCACACCACGGCTCTTTCTGAGAGAAAGCAAGCACGGAGGACGAGAACCGCTTTTGCCCTGCGTAGCGTTCCGGGCAGCGGGTAGAACCAGGCAGAGAATTCCCGGCTAGCAGCTTCCCTGTGGCGGGGAAGTGCAAACGTACACGTTTTCGGGCGAAAACGCGTTTTCCGGCGAAATCGCACACCACGGCTCTTTCTGAGAAAAAGCAAGCACGGAGGACGAGAACCGCTTTTGCCCTGCGTAGCGTTCCGGGCAGCGGGTAGAACGAGGCAGAGAATTCCCGGCTAGCAGCTTCCCTGTGGCGGGGAAGTGCAAACGTACACGTTTTCGGCCGAAAACGCGTTTTCCGGCGAAATCGCACACCACGGCTCTTTCTGAGAAAAAGCAAGCACGGAGGACGAGAACCGCTTTTGCCCTGCGTAGCGTTCCGGGCAGCGGGTAGAACCAGGCAGAGAATTCCCGGCTAGCGGCTTCCCTGTGGCGGGGAAGTGCAAACGTACACGTTTTCGGCCGAAAACGCGTTTTCCGGCGAAATCGCACACCACGGCTCTTTCTGAGAAAAAGCAAGCACGGAGGACGAGAACCGCTTTTGCCCTGCGTAGCGTTCCGGGCAGCGGGTAGAACCAGGCAGAGAATTCCCGGCTAGCAGCTTCCTTGTGGCGGGGAAGTGCAAACGTACACGTTTTCGGCCGAAAACGCGTTTTCCGGCGAAATCGCACACCACGGCTCTTTCTGAGAGAAAGCAAGCACGGAGGACGAGAACCGCTTTTGCCCTGCGTAGCGTTCCGGGCAGCGGGTAGAATCAGGCAGAGAATTCCCGGCTAGCAGCTTCCCTGTGGCGGGGAAGTGCAAACGTACACGTTTTCGGCCGAAAACGCGTTTTCCGGCGAAATCGCACACCACGGCTCTTTCTGAGAAAAAGCAAGTACGGAGGACGAGAAGCGCTTTTGCCCTGCGTAGCGTTCCGGGCAGCGGGTAGAACCAGGCAGCGAATTCCCGGCTAGCAGCTTCCGTGTGGCGGGGAAGTGCAAACGTACACATTTTCGGCCGAAAACGCGTTTTTCGGCGAAAACGCACACCACGTCTCTTTCTGAGAAAAAGCAAGCACGGAGGACGAGAACCGCTTTTGCCCTGCGTAGCGTTCCGGGCAGCGGGTAGAACCAGGCAGAGAATTCCCGGCTAGCAGCTTCCCTGTGGCGGGGAAGAGCAAACGTACACGTTTTCGGCCGAAAACGCGTTTTCCGGCGAAATCGCACACCACGGCTCTTTCTGAGAAAAAGCAAGCACGGAGGACGAGAACCGCTTTTGCCCTGCGTAGCGTTCCGGGCAGCGGGTAGAACCAGGCAGAGAATTCCCGGCTAGCAGCTTCCCTGTGGCGGGGAAGTGCAAACGTACACGTTTTCGGCCGAAAACGCGTTTTCCGGCGAAAACGCACACCACGGCTCTTTCTGAGAAAAAGCAAGCACGGAGGACGAGAACCGCTTTTGCCCTGCGTAGCGTTCCGGGCAGCGGGTAGAACCAGGCAGAGAATTCCCGGCTAGCAGCTTCCCTGTGGCGGGGAAGTGCAAACGTACACGTATTCGGCCGAAAACGCGTTTTCCGGCGAAAACGCACACCACGGCTCTTTCTGAGAAAAAGCAAGCACGGAGGACGAGAACCGCTTTTGCCCTGCGTAGCGTTCTGGGCAGCGGGTAGAACCAGGCAGAGAATTCCCGGCTAGCAGCTTCCCTGTGGCGGGGAAGTGCAAACGTACACGTTTTCTGCCGAAAACGCGTTTTCCGGCGAAAACCCCCACCACAGCTCTTTCTGACAAAAAGCAAGCACGGAAAACGAGAACCGCTTTTGCCCTGCGTAGCGTTCCGGGCAGCGGGTAGAACCAGGCAGAGAATTCCCGGCTAGCAGCTTCCCTGTGGCGGGGAAGTGCAAACGTACACGTTTTCGGTCGAAAACGCGTTTTCCGGCGAAATCGCACACCACGGCTCTTTCTGAGAAAAAACAAGCACGGAGGACGAGAACCGCTTTTGCCCTGCGTAGCGTTCCGGGCAGCGGGTAGAACCAGGCAGAGAATTCCCGGCTAGCAGCTTCCCTGTGGCGGGGAAGTGCAAACGTACACGTTTTCGGCCGAAAACGCGTTTTCCGGCGAAAACGCACACCACGGCTCTTTCTGAGAAAAAGCAAGCACGGAGGACGAGAACCGCTTTTGCCCTGCGTAGCGTTCCGGGCAGCGGGTAGAACCAGGCAGAGAATTCCCGGCTAGCAGCTTCCCTGTGGCGGGGAAGTGCAAACGTACACATTTTCGGCCGAAAACGCGTTTTCCGGCGAAAACGCACACCACGTCTCTTTCTGAGAAAAAGCAAGCACGGAGGACGAGAACCGCTTTTGCCCTGCGTAGCGTTCCGGGCAGCGGGTAGAACCAGGCAGAGAATTCCCGGCTAGCAGCTTCCCTGTGGCGGGGAAGTGCAAACGTACACGTTTTCGGCCGAAAACGCGTTTTCCGGCGAAATCGCACACCACGGCTCTTTCTGAGAGAAAGCAAGCACGGAGGACGAGAACCGCTTTTGCCCTGCGTAGCGTTCCGGGCAGCGGGTAGAACCAGGCAGAGAATTCCCGGCTAGCAGCTTCCCTGTGGCGGGGAAGTGCAAACGTACACGTTTTCGGCCGAAAACGCGTTTTCCGGCGAAATCGCACACCACGGCTCTTTCTGAGAAAAAGCAAGCACGGAGGACGAGAACCGCTTTTGCCCTGCGTAGCGTTCCGGGCAGCGGGTAGAACCAGGCAGAGAATTCCCGGCTAGCAGCTTCCCTGTGGCGGGGAAGTGCAAACGTACACGTTTTCGGCCGAAAACGCGTTTTCCGGCGAAAACGCACACCACGGCTCTTTCTGAGAAAAAGCAAGCACGGAGGACGAGAACCGCTTTTGCCCTGCGTAGCGTTCCGGGCAGCGGGTAGAACCAGGCAGAGAATTCCCGGCTAGCAGCTTCCCTGTGGCGGGGAAGTGCAAACGTACACGTTTTCGGCCGAAAACGCGTTTTCCGGCGAAAACGCACACCACGGCTCTTTCTGAGAAAAAGCAAGCACGGAGGACGAGAACCGCTTTTGCCCTGCGTAGCGTTCCGGGCAGCGGGTAGAACCAGGCAGAGAATTCCCGGCTAGCAGCTTCCCTGTGGCGGGGAAGTGCAAACGTACACGTTTTCGGCCGAAAACGCGTTTTCCGGCGAAAACGCACACCACGGCTCTTTCTGAGAAAAAGCAAGCACGGAGGACGAGAACCGCTTTTGCCCTGCGTAGCGTTCCGGGCAGCGGGTAGAACCAGGCAGAGAATTCCCGGCTAGCAGCTTCCCTGTGGCGGGGAAGTGGAAACGTACACGTTTTCGGTCGAAAACGCGTTTTCCGGCGAAATCGCACACCACGGCTCTTTCTGAGAAAAAACAAGCACGGAGGACGAGAACCGCTTTTGCCCTGCGTAGCGTTCCGCGCAGCGGGTAGAAACAGGCAGAGAATTCCCGGCTAGCAGCTTCCCTGTGGCGGGGAAGTGCAAACGTACACGTTTTCGGCCGAAAACGCGTTTTCCGGCGAAAACGCACACCACGGCTCTTTCTGAGAAAAAGCAAGCACGGAGGACGAGAACCGCTTTTGCCCTGCGTAGCGTTCCGGGCAGCGGGTAGAACCAGGCAGAGAATTCCCGGCTAGCAGCTTCCCTGTGGCGGGGAAGTGCAAACGTACACGTTTTCGGCCGAAAACGCGTTTTCCGGCGAAAACGCACACCACGGCTCTTTCTGAGAAAAAGCAAGCACGGAGGACGAGAACCGCTTTTGCCCTGCGTAGCGTTCCGGGCAGCGGGTAGAACCAGGCAGAGAATTCCCGGCTAGCAGCTTCCCTGTGGCGGGGAAGTGCAAACGTACACGTTTTCGGCCGAAAACGCGTTTTCCGGCGAAAACGCACACCACGGCTCTTTCTGAGAAAAAACAAGCACGGAGGACGAGAACCGCTTTTGCCCTGCGTAGCGTTCCGGGCAGCGGGTAGAACCAGGCAGAGAATTCCCGGCTAGCAGCTTCCCTGTGGCGGGGAAGTGCAAACGTACACGTTTTCGGCCGAAAACGCGTTTTCCGGCGAAAACGCACACCACGTCTCTTTCTGAGAAAAAGCAAGCACGGAGGACGAGAACCGCTTTTGCCCTGCGTAGCGTTCCGGGCAGCGGGTAGAACCAGGCAGAGAATTCCCGGCTAGCAGCTTCCCTGTGGCGGGGAAGTGCAAACGTACACGTTTTCGGCCGAAAACGCGTTTTCCGGCGAAATCGCACACCACGGCTCTTTCTGAGAAAAAGCAAGCACGGAGGACGAGAACCGCTTTTGCCCTGCGTAGCGTTCCGGGCAGCGGGTAGAACCAGGCAGAGAATTCCCGGCTAGCAGCTTCCCTGTGGCGGGGAAGTGCAAACGTACACGTTTTCGGCCGAAAACGCGTTTTCCGGCGAAAACGCACACCACGGCTCTTTCTGAGAAAAAGCAAGCACGGAGGACGAGAACCGCTTTTGCCCTGCGTAGCGTTCCGGGCAGCGGGTAGAACCAGGCAGAGAATTCCCGGCTAGCAGCTTCCCTGTGGCGGGGAAGTGCAAACGTACACGTTTTCGGCCGAAAACGCGTTTTCCGGCGAAAACGCACACCACGGCTCTTTCTGAGAAAAAGCAAGCACGGAGGACGAGAACCGCTTTTGCCCTGCGTAGCGTTCCGGGCAGCGGGTAGAACCAGGCAGAGAATTCCCGGCTAGCAGCTTCCCTGTGGCGGGGAAGTGCAAACGTACACGTTTTCGGCCGAAAACGCGTTTTCCGGCGAAAACGCACACCACGTCTCTTTCTGAGAAAAAGCAAGCACGGAGGACGAGAACCGCTTTTGCCCTGCGTAGCGTTCCGGGCAGCGGGTAGAACCAGGCAGAGAATTCCCCGCTAGCAGCTTCCCTGTGGCGGGGAAGTGCAAACGTACACGTTTTCGGCCGAAAACGCGTTTTCCGGCGAAAACGCACACCACGGCTCTTTCTGAGAAAAAGCAAGCACGGAGGACGAGAACCGCTTTTGCCCTGCGTAGCGTTCCGGGCAGCGGGTAGAACCAGGCAGAGAATTCCCGGCTAGCAGCTTCCCTGTGGCGGGGAAGTGCAAACGTACACGTTTTCGGTCGAAAACGCGTTTTCCGGCGAAAACGCACACCACGGCTCTTTCTGAGAAAAAGCAAGCACGGAGGACGAGAACCGCTTTTGCCCTGCGTAGCGTTCCGGGCAGCGGGTAGAACCAGGCAGAGAATTCCCGGCTAGCAGCTTCCCTGTGGCGGGGAAGTGCAAACGTACACGTTTTCGGCCGAAAACGCGTTTTCCGGCGAAAACGCACACCACGGCTCTTTCTGAGAAAAAACAAGCACGGAGGACGAGAACCGCTTTTGCCCTGCGTAGCGTTCCGGGCAGCGGGTAGAACCAGGCAGAGAATTCCCGGCTAGCAGCTTCCCTGTGGCGGGGAAGTGCAAACGTACACATTTTCGGCCGAAAACGCGTTTTCCGGCGAAAACGCACACCACGTCTCTTTCTGAGAAAAAGCAAGCACGGAGGACGAGAACCGCTTTTGCCCTGCGTAGCGTTCCGGGCAGCGGGTAGAACCAGGCAGAGAATTCCCGGCTAGCAGCTTCCCTGTGGCGGGGAAGTGCAAACGTACACGTTTTCGGCCGAAAACGCGTTTTCCGGCGAAATCGCACACCACGGCTCTTTCTGAGAAAAAGCAAGCACGGAGGACGAGAACCGCTTTTGCCCTGCGTAGCGTTCCGGGCAGCGGGTAGAACCAGGCAGAGAATTCCCGGCTAGCAGCTTCCCTGTGGCGGGGAAGTGCAAACGTACACGTTTTCGGCCGAAAACGCGTTTTCCGGCGAAATCGCACACCACGGCTCTTTCTGAGAAAAAGCAAGCACGGAGGACGAGAACCGCTTTTGCCCTGCGTAGCGTTCCGGGCAGCGGGTAGAACCAGGCAGAGAATTCCCGGCTAGCAGCTTCCCTGTGGCGGGGAAGTGCAAACGTACACGTTTTCGGCCGAAAACGCGTTTTCCGGCGAAAACGCACACCACGGCTCTTTCTGAGAAAAAGCAAGCACGGAGGACGAGAACCGCTTTTGCCCTGCGTAGCGTTCCGGGCAGCGGGTAGAACCAGGCAGAGAATTCCCGGCTAGCAGCTTCCCTGTGGCGGGGAAGTGCAAACGTACACGTTTTCGGCCGAAAACGCGTTTTCCGGCGAAATCGCACACCACGGCTCTTTCTGAGAAAAAGCAAGCACGGAGGACGAGAACCGCTTTTGCCCTGCGTAGCGTTCCGGGCAGCGGGTAGAACCAGGCAGAGAATTCCCGGCTAGCAGCTTCCCTGTGGCGGGGTAATGTAAACGTACACGTTTTCGGCCGAAAACGCGTTTTCCGGCGAAAACGCACACCACGGCTCTTTCTGAGAAAAAGCAAGCACGGAGGACGAGAACCGCTTTTGCCCTGCGTAGCGTTCCGGGCAGCGGGTAGAACCAGGCAGAGAATTCCCGGCTAGCAGCTTCCCTGTGGCGGGGAAGTGCAAACGTACACGTTTTCGGCCGAAAACGCGTTTTCCGGCGAAATCGCACACCACGGCTCTTTCTGAGAAAAAGCAAGCACGGAGGACGAGAACCGCTTTTGCCCTGCGTAGCGTTCCGGGCAGCGGGTAGAACCAGGCAGAGAATTCCCGGCTAGCAGCTTCCCTGTGGCGGGGAAGTGCAAACGTACACGTTTTCGGCCGAAAACGTGTTTTCCGGCGAAATCGCACACCACGGCTCTTTCTGAGAGAAAGCAAGCACGGAGGACGAGAACCGCTTTTGCCCTGCGTAGCGTTCCGGGCAGCGGGTAGAACCAGGCAGAGAATTCCCGGCTAGCAGCTTCCCTGTGGCGGGGAAGTGCAAACGTACACGTTTTCGGCCGAAAACGCGTTTTCCGGCGAAAACGCACACCACGGCTCTTTCTGAGAAAAAGCAAGCACGGAGGACGAGAACCGCTTTTGCCCTGCGTAGCGTTCCGGGCAGCGGGTAGAACCAGGCAGAGAATTCCCGGCTAGCAGCTTCCCTGTGGCGGGGAAGTGCAAACGTACACGTTTTCGGCCGAAAACGCGTTTTCCGGCGAAAACGCACACCACGGCTCTTTCTGAGAAAAAGCAAGCACGGAGGACGAGAACCGCTTTTGCCCTGCGTAGCGTTCCGGGCAGCGGGTAGAACCAGGCAGAGAATTCCCGGCTAGCAGCTTCCCTGTGGCGGGGAAGTGCAAACGTACACGTTTTCGGCCGAAAACGCGTTTTCCGGCGAAAACGCACACCACGGCTCTTTCTGAGAGAAAGCAAGCACGGAGGACGAGAACCGCTTTTGCCCTGCGTAGCGTTCCGGGCAGCGGGTAGAACCAGGAAGAGAATTCCCCGCTAGCAGCTTCCCTGTGGCGGGGAAGTGCAAACGTACACGTTTTCGGCCGAAAACGCGTTTTCCGGCGAAAACGCACACCACGGCTCTTTCTGAGAAAAAGCAAGCACGGAGGACGAGAACCGCTTTTGCCCTGCGTAGCGTTCCGGGCAGCGGGTAGAACCAGGCAGAGAATTCCCGGCTAGCAGCTTCCCTGTGGCGGGGAAGTGCAAACGTACACGTTTTCGGTCGAAAACGCGTTTTCCGGCGAAATCGCACACCACGGCTCTTTCTGAGAAAAAACAAGCACGGAGGACGAGAACCGCTTTTGCCCTGCGTAGCGTTCCGGGCAGCGGGTAGAACCAGGCAGAGAATTCCCGGCTAGCAGCTTCCCTGTGGCGGGGAAGTGCAAACGTACACGTTTTCGGCCGAAAACGCGTTTTCCGGCGAAAACGCACACCACGGCTCTTTCTGAGAAAAAGCAAGCACGGAGGACGAGAACCGCTTTTGCCCTGCGTAGCGTTCCGGGCAGCGGGTAGAACCAGGCAGAGAATTCCCGGCTAGCAGCTTCCCTGTGGCGGGGAAGTGCAAACGTACACGTTTTCGGCCGAAAACGCGTTTTCCGGCGAAAACGCACACCACGGCTCTTTCTGAGAAAAAGCAAGCACGGAGGACGAGAACCGCTTTTGCCCTGCGTAGCGTTCCGGGCAGCGGGTAGAACCAGGCAGAGAATTCCCGGCTAGCAGCTTCCCTGTGGCGGGGAAGTGCAAACGTACACGTTTTCGGCCGAAAACGCGTTTTACGGCGAAAACGCACACCACGGCTCTTTCTGAGAAAAAGCAAGCACGGAGGACGAGAACCGCTTTTGCCCTGCGTAGCGTTCCGGGCAGCGGGTAGAACCAGGCAGAGAATTCCCGGCTAGCAGCTTCCCTGTGGCGGGGAAGTGCAAACGTACACGTTTTCGGCCGAAAACGCGTTTTCCGGCGAAATCGCACACCACGGCTCTTTCTGAGAAAAAGCAAGCACGGAGGACGAGAACCGCTTTTGCCCTGCGTAGCGTTCCGGGCAGCGGGTAGAACCAGGCAGAGAATTCCCGGCTAGCAGCTTCCCTGTGGCGGGGAAGTGCAAACGTACACGTTTTCGGCCGAAAACGCGTTTTCCGGCGAAATCGCACACCACGGCCTTTCTGAGAAAAAGCAAGCACGGAGGACGAGAACCGCTTTTGCCCTGCGTAGCGTTCCGGGCAGCGGGTAGAACCAGGCAGAGAATTCCCGGCTAGCAGCTTCCCTGTGGCGGGGAAGTGCAAACGTACACGTTTTCGGCCGAAAACGCGTTTTCCGGCGAAAACGCACACCACGGCTCTTTCTGAGAAAAAGCAAGCACGGAGGACGAGAACCGCTTTTGCCCTGCGTAGCGTTCCGGGCAGCGGGTAGAACCAGGCAGAGAATTCCCGGCTAGCAGCTTCCCTGTGGCGGGGAAGTGCAAACGTACACGTTTTCGGCCGAAAACGCGTTTTCCGGCGAAAACGCACACCACGGCTCTTTCTGAGAAAAAGCAAGCACGGAGGACGAGAACCGCTTTTGCCCTGCGTAGCGTTCCGGGCAGCGGGTAGAACCAGGCAGAGAATTCCCGGCTAGCAGCTTCCCTGTGGCGGGGAAGTGCAAACGTACACGTTTTCGGCCGAAAACGCGTTTTCCGGCGAAAACGCACACCACGGCTCTTTCTGAGAAAAAGCAAGCACGGAGGACGAGAACCGCTTTTGCCCTGCGTAGCGTTCCGGGCAGCGGGTAGAACCAGGCAGAGAATTCCCGGCTAGCAGCTTCCCTGTGGCGGGGAAGTGCAAACGTACACGTTTTCGGCCGAAAACGCGTTTTCCGGCGAAAACGCACACCACGGCTCTTTCTGAGAAAAAGCAAGCACGGAGGACGAGAACCGCTTTTGCCCTGCGTAGCGTTCCGGGCAGCGGGTAGAACCAGGCAGAGAATTCCCGGCTAGCAGCTTCCCTGTGGCGGGGAAGTGCAAACGTACACGTTTTCGGCCGAAAACGCGTTTTCCGGCGAAAACGCACACCACGGCTCTTTCTGAGAAAAAGCAAGAACGGAGGACGAGAACCGCTTTTGCCCTGCGTAGCGTTCCGGGCAGCGGGTAGAACCAGGCAGAGAATTCCCGGCTAGCAGCTTCCCTGTGGCGGGGAAGTGCAAACGTACACGTTTTCGGCCGAAAACGCGTTTTCCGGCGAAAACGCACACCACGGCTCTTTCTGAGAAAAAGCAAGCACGGAGGACGAGAACCGCTTTTGCCCTGCGTAGCGTTCCGGGCAGCGGGTAGAACCAGGCAGAGAATTCCCGGCTAGCAGCTTCCCTGTGGCGGGGAAGTGCAAACGTACACGTTTTCGGCCGAAAACGCGTTTTCCGGCGAAAACGCACACCACGGCTCTTTCTGAGAAAAAGCAAGCACGGAGGACGAGAACCGCTTTTGCCCTGCGTAGCGTTCCGGGCAGCGGGTAGAACCAGGCAGAGAGTTCCCGGCTAGCAGCTTCCCTGTGGCGGGGAAGTGCAAACGTACACGTTTTCGGCCGAAAACGCGTTTTCCGGCGAAAACGCACACCACGGCTCTTTCTGAGAAAAAGCAAGCACGGAGGACGAGAACCGCTTTTGCCCTGCGTAGCGTTCTGGGCAGCGGGTAGAACCAGGCAGAGAATTCCCGGCTAGCAGCTTCCCTGTGGCGGGGAAGTGCAAACGTACACGTTTTCGGCCGAAAACGCGTTTTCCGGCGAAAACCCCCACCACGGCTCTTTCTGACAAAAAGCAAGCACGGAAAACGAGAACCGCTTTTGCCCTGCGTAGCGTTCCGGGCAGCGGGTAGAACCAGGCAGAGAATTCCCGGCTAGCAGCTTCCCTGTGGCGGGGAAGTGCAAACGTACACGTTTTCGGTCGAAAACGCGTTTTCCGGCGAAATCGCACACCACGGCTCTTTCTGAGAAAAAACATGCACGGAGGACGAGAACCGCTTTTGCCCTGCGTAGCGTTCCGGGCAGCGGGTAGAACCAGGCAGAGAATTCCCGGCTAGCAGCTTCCCTGTGGCGGGGAAGTGCAAACGTACACGTTTTCGGCCGAAAACGCGTTTTCCGGCGAAAACGCACACCACGGCTCTTTCTGAGAAAAAGCAAGCACGGAGGACGAGAACCGCTTTTGCCCTGCGTAGCGTTCCGGGCAGCGGGTAGAACCAGGCAGAGAATTCCCGGCTAGCAGCTTCCCTGTGGCGGGGAAGTGCAAACGTACACGTTTTCGGCCGAAAACGCGTTTTCCGGCGAAAACGCACACCACGGCTCTTTCTGAGAAAAAGCAAGCACGGAGGACGAGAACCGCTTTTGCCCTGCGTAGCGTTCCGGGCAGCGGGTAGAACCAGGCAGAGAATTCCCGGCTAGCAGCTTCCCTGTGGCGGGGAAGTGCAAACGTACACGTTTTCGGCCGAAAACGCGTTTTCCGGCGAAAACGCACACCACGGCTCTTTCTGAGAAAAAGCAAGCACGGAGGACGAGAACCGCTTTTGCCCTGCGTAGCGTTCCGGGCAGCGGGTAGAACCAGGCAGAGAATTCCCGGCTAGCAGCTTCCCTGTGGCGGGGAAGTGCAAACGTACACGTTTTCGGCCGAAAACGCGTTTTCCGGCGAAAACGCACACCACGGCTCTTTCTGAGAAAAAGCAAGCACGGAGGACGAGAACCGCTTTTGCCCTGCGTAGCGTTCCGGGCAGCGGGTAGAACCAGGCAGAGAATTCCCGGCTAGCAGCTTCCCTGTGGCGGGGAAGTGCAAACGTACACGTTTTCGGCCGAAAACGCGTTTTCCGGCGAAAACGCACACCACGGCTCTTTCTGAGAAAAAGCAAGAACGGAGGACGAGAACCGCTTTTGCCCTGCGTAGCGTTCCGGGCAGCGGGTAGAACCAGGCAGAGAATTCCCGGCTAGCAGCTTCCCTGTGGCGGGGAAGTGCAAACGTACACGTTTTCGGCCGAAAACGCGTTTTCCGGCGAAAACGCACACCACGGCTCTTTCTGAGAAAAAGCAAGCACGGAGGACGAGAACCGCTTTTGCCCTGCGTAGCGTTCCGGGCAGCGGGTAGAACCAGGCAGAGAATTCCCGGCTAGCAGCTTCCCTGTGGCGGGGAAGTGCAAACGTACACGTTTTCGGCCGAAAACGCGTTTTCCGGCGAAAACGCACACCACGGCTCTTTCTGAGAAAAAGCAAGCACGGAGGACGAGAACCGCTTTTGCCCTGCGTAGCGTTCCGGGCAGCGGGTAGAACCAGGCAGAGAGTTCCCGGCTAGCAGCTTCCCTGTGGCGGGGAAGTGCAAACGTACACGTTTTCGGCCGAAAACGCGTTTTCCGGCGAAAACGCACACCACGGCTCTTTCTGAGAAAAAGCAAGCACGGAGGACGAGAACCGCTTTTGCCCTGCGTAGCGTTCTGGGCAGCGGGTAGAACCAGGCAGAGAATTCCCGGCTAGCAGCTTCCCTGTGGCGGGGAAGTGCAAACGTACACGTTTTCTGCCGAAAACGCGTTTTCCGGCGAAAACCCCCACCACGGCTCTTTCTGACAAAAAGCAAGCACGGAAAACGAGAACCGCTTTTGCCCTGCGTAGCGTTCCGGGCAGCGGGTAGAACCAGGCAGAGAATTCCCGGCTAGCAGCTTCCCTGTGGCGGGGAAGTGCAAACGTACACGTTTTCGGTCGAAAACGCGTTTTCCGGCGAAATCGCACACCACGGCTCTTTCTGAGAAAAAACAAGCACGGAGGACGAGAACCGCTTTTGCCCTGCGTAGCGTTCCGGGCAGCGGGTAGAACCAGGCAGAGAATTCCCGGCTAGCAGCTTCCCTGTGGCGGGGAAGTGCAAACGTACACGTTTTCGGCCGAAAACGCGTTTTCCGGCGAAAACGCACACCACGGCTCTTTCTGAGAAAAAGCAAGCACGGAGGACGAGAACCGCTTTTGCCCTGCGTAGCGTTCCGGGCAGCGGGTAGAACCAGGCAGAGAATTCCCGGCTAGCAGCTTCCCTGTGGCGGGGAAGTGCAAACGTACACATTTTCGGCCGAAAACGCGTTTTCCGGCGAAAACGCACACCACGTCTCTTTCTGAGAAAAAGCAAGCACGGAGGACGAGAACCGCTTTTGCCCTGCGTAGCGTTCCGGGCAGCGGGTAGAACCAGGCAGAGAATTCCCGGCTAGCAGCTTCCCTGTGGCGGGGAAGTGCAAACGTACACGTTTTCGGCCGAAAACGCGTTTTCCGGCGAAATCGCACACCACGGCTCTTTCTGAGAGAAAGCAAGCACGGAGGACGAGAACCGCTTTTGCCCTGCGTAGCGTTCCGGGCAGCGGGTAGAACCAGGCAGAGAATTCCCGGCTAGCAGCTTCCCTGTGGCGGGGAAGTGCAAACGTACACGTTTTCGGCCGAAAACGCGTTTTCCGGCGAAATCGCACACCACGGCTCTTTCTGAGAAAAAGCAAGCACGGAGGACGAGAACCGCTTTTGCCCTGCGTAGCGTTCCGGGCAGCGGGTAGAACCAGGCAGAGAATTCCCGGCTAGCAGCTTCCCTGTGGCGGGGAAGTGCAAACGTACACGTTTTCGGCCGAAAACGCGTTTTCCGGCGAAAACGCACACCACGGCTCTTTCTGAGAAAAAGCAAGCACGGAGGACGAGAACCGCTTTTGCCCTGCGTAGCGTTCCGGGCAGCGGGTAGAACCAGGCAGAGAATTCCCGGCTAGCAGCTTCCCTGTGGCGGGGAAGTGCAAACGTACACGTTTTCGGCCGAAAACGCGTTTTCCGGCGAAAACGCACACCACGGCTCTTTCTGAGAAAAAGCAAGCACGGAGGACGAGAACCGCTTTTGCCCTGCGTAGCGTTCCGGGCAGCGGGTAGAACCAGGCAGAGAATTCCCCGCTAGCAGCTTCCCTGTGGCGGGGAAGTGCAAACGTACACGTTTTCGGCCGAAAACGCGTTTTCCGGCGAAAACGCACACCACGGCTCTTTCTGAGAAAAAGCAAGCACGGAGGACGAGAACCGCTTTTGCCCTGCGTAGCGTTCCGGGCAGCGGGTAGAACCAGGCAGAGAATTCCCGGCTAGCAGCTTCCCTGTGGCGGGGAAGTGGAAACGTACACTTTTTCGGTCGAAAACGCGTTTTCCGGCGAAATCGCACACCACGGCTCTTTCTGAGAAAAAACAAGCACGGAGGACGAGAACCGCTTTTGCCCTGCGTAGCGTTCCGCGCAGCGGGTAGAAACAGGCAGAGAATTCCCGGCTAGCAGCTTCCCTGTGGCGGGGAAGTGCAAACGTACACGTTTTCGGCCGAAAACGCGTTTTCCGGCGAAAACGCACACCACGGCTCTTTCTGAGAAAAAGCAAGCACGGAGGACGAGAACCGCTTTTGCCCTGCGTAGCGTTCCGGGCAGCGGGTAGAACCAGGCAGAGAATTCCCGGCTAGCAGCTTCCCTGTGGCGGGGAAGTGCAAACGTACACGTTTTCGGCCGAAAACGCGTTTTCCGGCGAAAACGCACACCACGGCTCTTTCTGAGAAAAAGCAAGCACGGAGGACGAGAACCGCTTTTGCCCTGCGTAGCGTTCCGGGCAGCGGGTAGAACCAGGCAGAGAATTCCCGGCTAGCAGCTTCCCTGTGGCGGGGAAGTGCAAACGTACACGTTTTCGGCCGAAAACGCGTTTTCCGGCGAAAACGCACACCACGGCTCTTTCTGAGAAAAAACAAGCACGGAGGACGAGAACCGCTTTTGCCCTGCGTAGCGTTCCGGGCAGCGGGTAGAACCAGGCAGAGAATTCCCGGCTAGCAGCTTCCCTGTGGCGGGGAAGTGCAAACGTACACATTTTCGGCCGAAAACGCGTTTTCCGGCGAAAACGCACACCACGTCTCTTTCTGAGAAAAAGCAAGCACGGAGGACGAGAACCGCTTTTGCCCTGCGTAGCGTTCCGGGCAGCGGGTAGAACCAGGCAGAGAATTCCCGGCTAGCAGCTTCCCTGTGGCGGGGAAGTGCAAACGTACACGTTTTCGGCCGAAAACGCGTTTTCCGGCGAAAACGCACACCACGGCTCTTTCTGAGAAAAAGCAAGCACGGAGGACGAGAACCGCTTTTGCCCTGCGTAGCGTTCCGGGCAGCGGGTAGAACCAGGCAGAGAATTCCCGGCTAGCAGCTTCCCTGTGGCGGGGAAGTGCAAACGTACACGTTTTCGGCCGAAAACGCGTTTTCCGGCGAAATCGCACACCACGGCTCTTTCTGAGAAAAAGCAAGCACGGAGGACGAGAACCGCTTTTGCCCTGCGTAGCGTTCCGGGCAGCGGGTAGAACCAGGCAGAGAATTCCCGGCTAGCAGCTTCCCTGTGGCGGGGAAGTGCAAACGTACACGTTTTCGGCCGAAAACGCGTTTTCCGGCGAAAACGCACACCACGGCTCTTTCTGAGAAAAAGCAAGCACGGAGGACGAGAACCGCTTTTGCCCTGCGTAGCGTTCCGGGCAGCGGGTAGAACCAGGCAGAGAATTCCCGGCTAGCAGCTTCCCTGTGGCGGGGAAGTGCAAACGTACACGTTTTCGGCCGAAAACGCGTTTTCCGGCGAAAACGCACACCACGGCTCTTTCTGAGAAAAAGCAAGCACGGAGGACGAGAACCGCTTTTGCCCTGCGTAGCGTTCCGGGCAGCGGGTAGAACCAGGCAGAGAATTCCCGGCTAGCAGCTTCCCTGTGGCGGGGAAGTGCAAACGTACACGTTTTCGGCCGAAAACGCGTTTTCCGGCGAAAACGCACACCACGTCTCTTTCTGAGAAAAAGCAAGCACGGAGGACGAGAACCGCTTTTGCCCTGCGTAGCGTTCCGGGCAGCGGGTAGAACCAGGCAGAGAATTCCCGGCTAGCAGCTTCCCTGTGGCGGGGAAGTGCAAACGTACACGTTTTCGGTCGAAAACGCGTTTTCCGGCGAAATCGCACACCACGGCTCTTTCTGAGAAAAAACAAGCACGGAGGACGAGAACCGCTTTTGCCCTGCGTAGCGTTCCGGGCAGCGGGTAGAACCAGGCAGAGAATTCCCGGCTAGCAGCTTCCCTGTGGCGGGGAAGTGCAAACGTACACGTTTTCGGCCGAAAACGCGTTTTCCGGCGAAAACGCACACCACGGCTCTTTCTGAGAAAAAGCAAGCACGGAGGACGAGAACCGCTTTTGCCCTGCGTAGCGTTCCGGGCAACGGGTAGAACCAGGCAGAGAATTCCCGGCTAGCAGCTTCCCTGTGGCGGGGAAGTGCAAACGTACACGTTTTCGGCCGAAAACGCGTTTTCCGGCGAAAACGCACACCACGGCTCTTTCTGAGAAAAAGCAAGCACGGAGGACGAGAACCGCTTTTGCCCTGCGTAGCGTTCCGGGCAGCGGGTAGAACCAGGCAGAGAATTCCCGGCTAGCAGCTTCCCTGTGGCGGGGAAGTGCAAACGTACACGTTTTCGGCCGAAAACGCGTTTTACGGCGAAAACGCACACCACGGCTCTTTCTGAGAAAAAGCAAGCACGGAGGACGAGAACCGCTTTTGCCCTGCGTAGCGTTCCGGGCAGCGGGTAGAACCAGGCAGAGAATTCCCGGCTAGCAGCTTCCCTGTGGCGGGGAAGTGCAAACGTACACGTTTTCGGCCGAAAACGCGTTTTCCGGCGAAATCGCACACCACGGCTCTTTCTGAGAAAAAGCAAGCACGGAGGACGAGAACCGCTTTTGCCCTGCGTAGCGTTCCGGGCAGCGGGTAGAACCAGGCAGAGAATTCCCGGCTAGCAGCTTCCCTGTGGCGGGGAAGTGCAAACGTACACGTTTTCGGCCGAAAACGCGTTTTCCGGCGAAATCGCACACCACGGCCTTTCTGAGAAAAAGCAAGCACGGAGGACGAGAACCGCTTTTGCCCTGCGTAGCGTTCCGGGCAGCGGGTAGAACCAGGCAGAGAATTCCCGGCTAGCAGCTTCCCTGTGGCGGGGAAGTGCAAACGTACACGTTTTCGGCCGAAAACGCGTTTTCCGGCGAAAACGCACACCACGGCTCTTTCTGAGAAAAAGCAAGCACGGAGGACGAGAACCGCTTTTGCCCTGCGTAGCGTTCCGGGCAGCGGGTAGAACCAGGCAGAGAATTCCCGGCTAGCAGCTTCCCTGTGGCGGGGAAGTGCAAACGTACACGTTTTCGGCCGAAAACGCGTTTTCCGGCGAAAACGCACACCACGGCTCTTTCTGAGAAAAAGCAAGCACGGAGGACGAGAACCGCTTTTGCCCTGCGTAGCGTTCCGGGCAGCGGGTAGAACCAGGCAGAGAATTCCCGGCTAGCAGCTTCCCTGTGGCGGGGAAGTGCAAACGTACACGTTTTCGGCCGAAAACGCGTTTTCCGGCGAAAACGCACACCACGGCTCTTTCTGAGAAAAAGCAAGCACGGAGGACGAGAACCGCTTTTGCCCTGCGTAGCGTTCCGGGCAGCGGGTAGAACCAGGCAGAGAATTCCCGGCTAGCAGCTTCCCTGTGGCGGGGAAGTGCAAACGTACACGTTTTCGGCCGAAAACGCGTTTTCCGGCGAAAACGCACACCACGGCTCTTTCTGAGAAAAAGCAAGAACGGAGGACGAGAACCGCTTTTGCCCTGCGTAGCGTTCCGGGCAGCGGGTAGAACCAGGCAGAGAATTCCCGGCTAGCAGCTTCCCTGTGGCGGGGAAGTGCAAACGTACACGTTTTCGGCCGAAAACGCGTTTTCCGGCGAAAACGCACACCACGGCTCTTTCTGAGAAAAAGCAAGAACGGAGGACGAGAACCGCTTTTGCCCTGCGTAGCGTTCCGGGCAGCGGGTAGAACCAGGCAGAGAATTCCCGGCTAGCAGCTTCCCTGTGGCGGGGAAGTGCAAACGTACACGTTTTCGGCCGAAAACGCGTTTTCCGGCGAAAACGCACACCACGGCTCTTTCTGAGAAAAAGCAAGCACGGAGGACGAGAACCGCTTTTGCCCTGCGTAGCGTTCCGGGCAGCGGGTAGAACCAGGCAGAGAATTCCCGGCTAGCAGCTTCCCTGTGGCGGGGAAGTGCAAACGTACACGTTTTCGGCCGAAAACGCGTTTTCCGGCGAAAACGCACACCACGGCTCTTTCTGAGAAAAAGCAAGCACGGAGGACGAGAACCGCTTTTGCCCTGCGTAGCGTTCCGGGCAGCGGGTAGAACCAGGCAGAGAGTTCCCGGCTAGCAGCTTCCCTGTGGCGGGGAAGTGCAAACGTACACGTTTTCGGCCGAAAACGCGTTTTCCGGCGAAAACGCACACCACGGCTCTTTCTGAGAAAAAGCAAGCACGGAGGACGAGAACCGCTTTTGCCCTGCGTAGCGTTCCGGGCAGCGGGTAGAACCAGGCAGAGAATTCCCGGCTAGCAGCTTCCCTGTGGCGGGGAAATGCAAACGTACACGTTTTCGGCCGAAAACGCGTTTTCCGGCGAAAACGCACACCACGGCTCTTTCTGAGAAAAAGCAAGCACGGAGGACGAGAACCGCTTTTGCCCTGCGTAGCGTTCCGGGCAGCGGGTAGAACCAGGCAGAGAATTCCCGGCTAGCAGCTTCCCTGTGGCGGGGAAGTGCAAACGTACACGTTTTCGGCCGAAAACGCGTTTTCCGGCGAAAACGCACACCACGGCTCTTTCTGAGAAAAAGCAAGCACGGAGGACGAGAACCGCTTTTGCCCTGCGTAGCGTTCCGGGCAGCGGGTAGAACCAGGCAGAGAATTCCCGGCTAGCAGCTTCCCTGTGGCGGGGAAGTGCAAACGTACACGTTTTCGGCCGAAAACGCGTTTTCCGGCGAAAACGCACACCACGGCTCTTTCTGAGAAAAAGCAAGCACGGAGGACGAGAATCGCTTTTGCCCTGCGTAGCGTTCCGGGCAGCGGGTAGAACCAGGCAGAGAATTCCCGGCTAGCAGCTTCCCTGTGGCGGGGAAGTGCAAACGTACACGTTTTCGGCCGAAAACGCGTTTTCCGGCGAAAACGCACACCACGGCTCTTTCTGAGAAAAAGCAAGCACGGAGGACGAGAACCGCTTTTGCCCTGCGTAGCGTTCCGGGCAGCGGGTAGAACCAGGCAGAGAATTCCCGGCTAGCAGCTTCCCTGTGGCGGGGAAGTGCAAACGTACACGTTTTCGGCCGAAAACGCGTTTTCCGGCGAAAACGCACACCACGGCTCTTTCTGAGAAAAAGCAAGCACGGAGGACGAGAACCGCTTTTGCCCTGCGTAGCGTTCCGGGCAGCGGGTAGAACCAGGCAGAGAATTCCCGGCTAGCAGCTTCCCTGTGGCGGGGAAGTGCAAACGTACACGTTTTCGGCCGAAAACGCGTTTTCCGGCGAAAACGCACACCACGGCTCTTTCTGAGAAAAAGCAAGCACGGAGGACGAGAACCGCTTTTGCCCTGCGTAGCGTTCCGGGCAGCGGGTAGAACCAGGCAGAGAATTCCCGGCTAGCAGCTTCCCTGTGGCGGGGAAGTGCAAACGTACACGTTTTCGGCCGAAAACGCGTTTTCCGGCGAAAACGCACACCACGGCTCTTTCTGAGAAAAAGCAAGCACGGAGGACGAGAACCGCTTTTGCCCTGCGTAGCGTTCCGGGCAGCGGGTAGAACCAGGCAGAGAATTCCCGGCTAGCAGCTTCCCTGTGGCGGGGAAGTGCAAACGTACACGTTTTCTGCCGAAAACGCGTTTTCCGGCGAAAACCCCCACCACGGCTCTTTCTGAGAAAAAGCAAGCACGGAGGACGAGAACCGCTTTTGCCCTGCGTAGCGTTCCGGGCAGCGGGTAGAACCAGGCAGAGAATTCCCGGCTAGCAGCTTCCCTGTGGCGGGGAAGTGCAAACGTACACGTTTTCGGCCGAAAACGCGTTTTCCGGCGAAAACGCACACCACGGCTCTTTCTGAGAAAAAGCAAGCACGGAGGACGAGAACCGCTTTTGCCCTGCGTAGCGTTCCGGGCAGCGGGTAGAACCAGGCAGAGAATTCCCGGCTAGCAGCTTCCCTGTGGCGGGGAAGTGCAAACGTACACGTTTTCGGCCGAAAACGCGTTTTCCGGCGAAAACGCACACCACGGCTCTTTCTGAGAAAAAGCAAGCACGGAGGACGAGAATCGCTTTTGCCCTGCGTAGCGTTCCGGGCAGCGGGTAGAACCAGGCAGAGAATTCCCGGCTAGCAGCTTCCCTGTGGCGGGGAAGTGCAAACGTACACGTTTTCGGCCGAAAACGCGTTTTCCGGCGAAAACGCACACCACGGCTCTTTCTGAGAAAAAGCAAGCACGGAGGACGAGAACCGCTTTTGCCCTGCGTAGCGTTCCGGGCAGCGGGTAGAACCAGGCAGAGAATTCCCGGCTAGCAGCTTCCCTGTGGCGGGGAAGTGCAAACGTACACGTTTTCGGCCGAAAACGCGTTTTCCGGCGAAAACGCACACCACGGCTCTTTCTGAGAAAAAGCAAGCACGGAGGACGAGAACCGCTTTTGCCCTTCGTAGCGTTCCGGGCAGCGGGTAGAACCAGGCAGAGAATTCCCGGCTAGCAGCTTCCCTGTGGCGGGGAAGTGCAAACGTACACGTTTTCGGCCGAAAACGCGTTTTCCGGCGAAAACGCACACCACGGCTCTTGCTGAGAAAAAGCAAGCACGGAGGACGAGAACCGCTTTTGCCCTGCGTAGCGTTCCGGGCAGCGGGTAGAACCAGGCAGAGAATTCCCGGCTAGCAGCTTCCCTGTGGCGGGGAAGTGCAAACGTACACGTTTTCGGCCGAAAACGCGTTTTCCGGCGAAATCGCACACCACGGCTCTTTCTGAGATAAAGAAAGCACGGAGGACGAGAACCGCTTTTGCCCTGCGTAGCGTTCCGGGCAGCGGGTAGAACCAGGCAGAGAATTCCCGGCTAGCAGCTTCCCTGTGGCGGGGAAGTGCAAACGTACACGTTTTCGGCCGAAAACGCGTTTTCCGGCGAAAACCCCCACCACGGCTCTTTCTGAGAAAAAGCAAGCACGGAGGACGAGAACCGCTTTTGCCCTGCGTAGCGTTCCGGGCAGCGGGTAGAACCAGGCAGAGAATTCCCGGCTAGCAGCTTCCCTGTGGCGGGGAAGTGCAAACGTACACGTTTTCGGCCGAAAACGCGTTTTCCGGCGAAAACGCACACCACGGCTCTTTCTGAGAAAAAGCAAGCACGGAGGACGAGAACCGCTTTTGCCCTGCGTAGCGTTCCGGGCAGCGGGTAGAACCAGGCAGAGAATTCCCGGCTAGCAGCTTCCCTGTGGCGGGGAAGTGCAAACGTACACGTTTTCGGCCGAAAACGCGTTTTCCGGCGAAATCGCACACCACGGCTCTTTCTGAGAAAAAGCAAGCACGGAGGACGAGAACCGCTTTTGCCCTGCGTAGCGTTCCGGGCAGCGGGTAGAACCAGGCAGAGAATTCCCGGCTAGCAGCTTCCCTGTGGCGGGGAAGTGCAAACGTACACGTTTTCGGCCGAAAACGCGTTTTCCGGCGAAAACCCCCACCACGGCTCTTTCTGAGAAAAAGCAAGCACGGAGGACGAGAACCGCTTTTGCCCTGCGTAGCGTTCCGGGCAGCGGGTAGAACCAGGCAGAGAATTCCCGGCTAGCAGCTTCCCTGTGGCGGGGAAGTGCAAACGTACACGTTTTCGGCCGAAAACGCGTTTTCCGGCGAAAACGCACACCACGGCTCTTTCTGAGAAAAAGCAAGCACGGAGGACGAGAACCGCTTTTGCCCTGCGTAGCGTTCCGGGCAGCGGGTAGAACCAGGCAGAGAATTCCCGGCTAGCAGCTTCCCTGTGGCGGGGAAGTGCAAACGTACACGTTTTCGGCCGAAAACGCGTTTTCCGGCGAAAACGCACACCACGGCTCTTTCTGAGAAAAAGCAAGCACGGAGGACGAGAACCGCTTTTGCCCTGCGTAGCGTTCCGGGCAGCGGGTAGAACCAGGCAGAGAATTCCCGGCTAGCAGCTTCCCTGTGGCGGGGAAGTGCAAACGTACACGTTTTCGGCCAAAAACGCGTTTTCCGGCGAAAACGCACACCACGGCTCTTTCTGAGAAAAAGCAAGCACGGAGGACGAGAACCGCTTTTGCCCTGCGTAGCGTTCCGGGCAGCGGGTAGAACCAGGCAGAGAATTCCCGGCTAGCAGCTTCCCTGTGGCGGGGAAGTGCAAACGTACACGTTTTCGGCCGAAAACGCGTTTTCCGGCGAAAACGCACACCACGGCTCTTTCTGAGAAAAAGCAAGCACGGAGGACGAGAACCGCTTTTGCCCTGCGTAGCGTTCCGGGCAGCGGGTAGAACCAGGCAGAGAATTCCCGGCTAGCAGCTTCCCTGTGGCGGGGAAGTGCAAACGTACACGTTTTCGGCCGAAAACGCGTTTTCCGGCGAAAACGCACACCACGGCTCTTTCTGAGAAAAAGCAAGCACGGAGGACGAGAACCGCTTTTGCCCTTCGTAGCGTTCCGGGCAGCGGGTAGAACCAGGCAGAGAATTCCCGGCTAGCAGCTTCCCTGTGGCGGGGAAGTGCAAACGTACACGTTTTCGGTCGAAAACGCGTTTTCCGGCGAAATCGCACACCACGGCTCTTTCTGAGAAAAAGCAAGCACGGAGGACGAGAACCGCTTTTGCCCTGCGTAGCGTTCCGGGCAGCGGGTAGAACCAGGCAGAGAATTCCCGGCTAGCAGCTTCCCTGTGGCGGGGAAGTGCAAACGTACACGTTTTCGGCCGAAAACGCGTTTTCCGGCGAAATCGCACACCACGGCTCTTTCTGAGAAAAAGCAAGCACGGAGGACGAGAACCGCTTTTGCCCTGCGTAGCGTTCCGGGCAGCGGGTAGAACCAGGCAGAGAATTCCCGGCTAGCAGCTTCCCTGTGGCGGGGAAGTGCAAACGTACACGTTTTCGGCCGAAAACGCGTTTTCCGGCGAAAACGCACACCACGGCTCTTTCTGAGAATAAGCAAGCACGGAGGACGAGAACCGCTTTTGCCCTGCGTAGCGTTCCGGGCAGCGGGTAGAACCAGGCAGAGAATTCCCGGCTAGCAGCTTCCCTGTGGCGGGGAAGTGCAAACGTACACGTTTTCGGCCGAAAACGCGTTTTCCGGCGAAATCGCACACCACGGCTCTTTCTGAGAAAAAGCAAGCACGGAGGACGAGAACCGCTTTTGCCCTGCGTAGCGTTCCGGGCAGCGGGTAGAACCAGGCAGAGAATTCCCGGCTAGCAGCTTCCCTGTGGCGGGGAAGTGCAAACGTACACGTTTTCGGCCGAAAACGCGTTTTCCGGCGAAATCGCACACCACGGCTCTTTCTGAGAAAAAGCAAGCACGGAGTACGAGAACCGCTTTTGCCCTGCTTAGCGTTCCGGGCAGCGGGTAGAACCAGGCAGAGAATTCCCGGCTAGCAGCTTCCCTGTGGCGGGGAAGTGCAAACGTACACATTTTCGGCCGAAAACGCGTTTTCCGGCGAAAACGCACACCACGGCTCTTTCTGAGAAAAAGCAAGCACGGAGGACGAGAACCGCTTTTGCCCTGCGTAGCGTTCCGGGCAGCGGGTAGAACCAGGCAGAGAATTCCCGGCTAGCAGCTTCCCTGTGGCGGGGATTGCAAACGTACACATTTTCGGCCGAAAACGCGTTTTCCGGCGAAAACGCACACCACGGCTCTTTCTGAGAAAAAGCAAGCACGGAGGACGAGAACCGCTTTTGCCCTGCGTAGCGTTCCGGGCAGCGGGTAGAACCAGGCAGAGAATTCCCGGCTAGCAGCTTCCCTGTGGCGGGGAAGTGCAAACGTACACGTTTTCGGCCGAAAACGCGTTTTCCGGCGAAAACGCACACCACGGCTCTTTCTGAGAAAAAGCAAGCACGGAGGACGAGAACCGCTTTTGCCCTGCGTAGCGTTCCGGGCAGCGGGTAGAACCAGGCAGAGAATTCCCGGCTAGCAGCTTCCCTGTGGCGGGGAAGTGCAAACGTACACATTTTCGGCCGAAAACGCGTTTTCCGGCGAAAACGCACACCACGGCTCTTTCTGAGAAAAAACAAAAACGGAGGACGAGAACCGCTTTTGCCCTGCGTAGCGTTCCGGGCAGCGGGTAGAACCAGGCAGAGAATACCCGGCTAGCAGCTTCCCTGTGGCGGGGAAGTGCAAACGTACACGTTTTCGGTCGAAAACGCGTTTTCCGGCGAAATCGCACACCACGGCTCTTTCTGAGAAAAAGCAAGCACGGAGGACGAGAACCGCTTTTGCCCTGCGTAGCGTTCCGGGCAGCGGGTAGAACCAGGCAGAGAATTCCCCGCTAGCAGCTTCCCTGTGGCGGGGAAGTGCAAACGTACACGTTTTCGGCCGAAAACGCGTTTTCCGGCGAAAACGCACACCACGGCTCTTTCTGAGAAAAAGCAAGCACGGAGGACGAGAACCGCTTTTGCCCTGCGTAGCGTTCCGGGCAGCGGGTAGAACCAGGCAGAGAATTCCCGGCTAGCAGCTTCCCTGTGGCGGGGAAGTGCAAACGTACACGTTTTCGGCCGAAAACGCGTTTTCCGGCGAAAACGCACACCACGGCTCTTTCTGAGAAAAAGCAAGCACGGAGGACGAGAACCGCTTTTGCCCTGCGTAGCGTTCCGGGCAGCGGGTAGAACCAGGCAGAGAATTCCCGGCTAGCAGCTTCCCTGTGGCGGGGAAGTGCAAACGTACACGTTTTCGGCCGAAAACGCGTTTTCCGGCGAAAACGCACACCACGGCTCTTTCTGAGAAAAAGCAAGCACGGAGGACGAGAACCGCTTTTGCCCTGCGTAGCGTTCCGGGCAGCGGGTAGAACCAGGCAGAGAATTCCCGGCTAGCAGCTTCCCTGTGGCGGGGAAGTGCAAACGTACACGTTTTCGGCCGAAAACGCGTTTTCCGGCGAAAACGCACACCACGGCTCTTTCTGAGAAAAAGCAAGCACGGAGGACGAGAACCGCTTTTGCCCTGCGTAGCGTTCCGGGCAGCGGGTAGAACCAGGCAGAGAATTCCCGGCTAGCAGCTTCCCTGTGGCGGGGAAGTGCAAACGTACACGTTTTCGGCCGAAAACGCGTTTTCCGGCGAAAACGCACACCACGGCTCTTTCTGAGAAAAAGCAAGCACGGAGGACGAGAACCGCTTTTGCCCTGCGTAGCGTTCCGGGCAGCGGGTAGAACCAGGCAGAGAATTCCCGGCTAGCAGCTTCCCTGTGGCGGGGAAGTGCAAACGTACACGTTTTCGGCCAAAAACGCGTTTTCCGGCGAAAACGCACACCACGGCTCTTTCTGAGAAAAAGCAAGCACGGAGGACGAGAACCGCTTTTGCCCTGCGTAGCGTTCCGGGCAGCGGGTAGAACCAGGCAGAGAATTCCCGGCTAGCAGCTTCCCTGTGGCGGGGAAGTGCAAACGTACACGTTTTCGGCCGAAAACGCGTTTTCCGGCGAAAACGCACACCACGGCTCTTTCTGAGAAAAAGCAAGCACGGAGGACGAGAACCGCTTTTGCCCTGCGTAGCGTTCCGGGCAGCGGGTAGAACCAGGCAGAGAATTCCCGGCTAGCAGCTTCCCTGTGGCCGGGAAGTGCAAACGTACACGTTTTCGGCCGAAAACGCGTTTTCCGGCGAAAACGCACACCACGGCTCTTTCTGAGAAAAAGCAAGCACGGAGGACGAGAACCGCTTTTGCCCTGCGTAGCGTTCCGGGCAGCGGGTAGAACCAGGCAGAGAATTCCCGGCTAGCAGCTTCCCTGTGGCGGGGAAGTGCAAACGTACACATTTTCGGTCGAAAACGCGTTTTCCGGCGAAATCGCACACCACGGCTCTTTCTGAGAAAAAGCAAGCACGGAGGACGAGAACCGCTTTTGCCCTGCGTAGCGTTCCGGGCAGCGGGTAGAACCAGGCAGAGAATTCCCGGCTAGCAGCTTCCCTGTGGCGGGGAAGTGCAAACGTACACGTTTTCGGCCGAAAACGCGTTTTCCGGCGAAATCGCACACCACGGCTCTTTCTGAGAAAAAGCAAGCACGGAGGACGAGAACCGCTTTTGCCCTGCGTAGCGTTCCGGGCAGCGGGTAGAACCAGGCAGAGAATTCCCCGCTAGCAGCTTCCCTGTGGCGGGGAAGTGCAAACGTACACGTTTTCGGCCGAAAACGCGTTTTCCGGCGAAAACGCACACCACGGCTCTTTCTGAGAAAAAGCAAGCACGGAGGACGAGAACCGCTTTTGCCCTGCGTAGCGTTCCGGGCAGCGGGTAGAACCAGGCAGAGAATTCCCGGCTAGCAGCTTCCCTGTGGCGGGGAAGTGCAAACGTACACGTTTTCGGCCGAAAACGCGTTTTCCGGCGAAATCGCACACCACGGCTCTTTCTGAGAAAAAGCAAGCACGGAGGACGAGAACCGCTTTTGCCCTGCGTAGCGTTCCGGGCAGCGGGTAGAACCAGGCAGAGAATTCCCGGCTAGCAGCTTCCCTGTGGCGGGGAAGTGCAAACGTACACGTTTTCGGCCGAAAACGCGTTTTCCGGCGAAATCGCACACCACGGCTCTTTCTGAGAAAAAGCAAGCACGGAGTACGAGAACCGCTTTTGCCCTGCTTAGCGTTCCGGGCAGCGGGTAGAACCAGGCAGAGAATTCCCGGCTAGCAGCTTCCCTGTGGCGGGGAAGTGCAAACGTACACATTTTCGGCCGAAAACGCGTTTTCCGGCGAAAACGCACACCACGGCTCTTTCTGAGAAAAAGCAAGCACGGAGGACGAGAACCGCTTTTGCCCTGCGTAGCGTTCCGGGCAGCGGGTAGAACCAGGCAGAGAATTCCCGGCTAGCAGCTTCCCTGTGGCGGGGATTGCAAACGTACACATTTTCGGCCGAAAACGCGTTTTCCGGCGAAAACGCACACCACGGCTCTTTCTGAGAAAAAGCAAGCACGGAGGACGAGAACCGCTTTTGCCCTGCGTAGCGTTCCGGGCAGCGGGTAGAACCAGGCAGAGAATTCCCGGCTAGCAGCTTCCCTGTGGCGGGGATTGCAAACGTACACATTTTCGGCCGAAAACGCGTTTTCCGGCGAAAACGCACACCACGGCTCTTTCTGAGAAAAAGCAAGCACGGAGGACGAGAACCGCTTTTGCCCTGCGTAGCGTTCCGGGCAGCGGGTAGAACCAGGCAGAGAATTCCCGGCTAGCAGCTTCCCTGTGGCGGGGAAGTGCAAACGTACACGTTTTCGGCCGAAAACGCGTTTTCCGGCGAAAACGCACACCACGGCTCTTTCTGAGAAAAAGCAAGCACGGAGGACGAGAACCGCTTTTGCCCTGCGTAGCGTTCCGGGCAGCGGGTAGAACCAGGCAGAGAATTCCCGGCTAGCAGCTTCCCTGTGGCGGGGAAGTGCAAACGTACACATTTTCTGCCGAAAACGCGTTTTCCGGCGAAAACGCACACCACGGCTCTTTCTGAGAAAAAACAAAAACGGAGGACGAGAACCGCTTTTGCCCTGCGTAGCGTTCCGGGCAGCGGGTAGAACCAGGCAGAGAATACCCGGCTAGCAGCTTCCCTGTGGCGGGGAAGTGCAAACGTACACGTTTTCGGTCGAAAACGCGTTTTCCGGCGAAATCGCACACCACGGCTCTTTCTGAGAAAAAGCAAGCACGGAGGACGAGAACCGCTTTTGCCCTGCGTAGCGTTCCGGGCAGCGGGTAGAACCAGGCAGAGAATTCCCCGCTAGCAGCTTCCCTGTGGCGGGGAAGTGCAAACGTACACGTTTTCGGCCGAAAACGCGTTTTCCGGCGAAAACGCACACCACGGCTCTTTCTGAGAAAAAGCAAGCACGGAGGACGAGAACCGCTTTTGCCCTGCGTAGCGTTCCGGGCAGCGGGTAGAACCAGGCAGAGAATTCCCGGCTAGCAGCTTCCCTGTGGCGGGGAAGTGCAAACGTACACGTTTTCGGCCGAAAACGCGTTTTCCGGCGAAAACGCACACCACGGCTCTTTCTGAGAAAAAGCAAGCACGGAGGACGAGAACCGCTTTTGCCCTGCGTAGCGTTCCGGGCAGCGGGTAGAACCAGGCAGAGAATTCCCGGCTAGCAGCTTCCCTGTGGCGGGGAAGTGCAAACGTACACGTTTTCGGCCGAAAACGCGTTTTCCGGCGAAAACGCACACCACGGCTCTTTCTGAGAAAAAGCAAGCACGGAGGACGAGAACCGCTTTTGCCCTGCGTAGCGTTCCGGGCAGCGGGTAGAACCAGGCAGAGAATTCCCGGCTAGCAGCTTCCCTGTGGCGGGGAAGTGCAAACGTACACGTTTTCGGCCGAAAACGCGTTTTCCGGCGAAAACGCACACCACGGCTCTTTCTGAGAAAAAGCAAGCACGGAGGACGAGAACCGCTTTTGCCCTGCGTAGCGTTCCGGGCAGCGGGTAGAACCAGGCAGAGAATTCCCGGCTAGCAGCTTCCCTGTGGCGGGGAAGTGCAAACGTACACGTTTTCGGCCGAAAACGCGTTTTCCGGCGAAAACGCACACCACGGCTCTTTCTGAGAAAAAGCAAGCACGGAGGACGAGAACCGCTTTTGCCCTGCGTAGCGTTCCGGGCAGCGGGTAGAACCAGGCAGAGAATTCCCGGCTAGCAGCTTCCCTGTGGCGGGGAAGTGCAAACGTACACGTTTTCGGCCGAAAACGCGTTTTCCGGCGAAAACGCACACCACGGCTCTTTCTGAGAAAAAGCAAGCACGGAGGACGAGAACCGCTTTTGCCCTGCGTAGCGTTCCGGGCAGCGGGTAGAACCAGGCAGAGAATTCCCGGCTAGCAGCTTCCCTGTGGCGGGGAAGTGCAAACGTACACGTTTTCGGCCGAAAACGCGTTTTCCGGCGAAAACGCACACCACGGCTCTTTCTGAGAAAAAGCAAGCACGGAGGACGAGAACCGCTTTTGCCCTGCGTAGCGTTCCGGGCAGCGGGTAGAACCAGGCAGAGAATTCCCGGCTAGCAGCTTCCCTGTGGCGGGGAAGTGCAAACGTACACGTTTTCGGCCGAAAACGCGTTTTCCGGCGAAAACGCACACCACGGCTCTTTCTGAGAAAAAGCAAGCACGGAGGACGAGAACCGCTTTTGCCCTGCGTAGCGTTCCGGGCAGCGGGTAGAACCAGGCAGAGAATTCCCGGCTAGCAGCTTCCCTGTGGCGGGGAAGTGCAAACGTACACGTTTTCGGCCGAAAACGCGTTTTCCGGCGAAAACGCACACCACGGCTCTTTCTGAGAAAAAGCAAGCACGGAGGACGAGAACCGCTTTTGCCCTGCGTAGCGTTCCGGGCAGCGGGTAGAACCAGGCAGAGAATTCCCGGCTAGCAGCTTCCCTGTGGCGGGGAAGTGCAAACGTACACGTTTTCGGCCGAAAACGCGTTTTCCGGCGAAATCGCACACCACGTCTCTTTCTGAGAAAAAGCAAGCACGGAGGACGAGAACCGCTTTTGCCCTGCGTAGCGTTCCGGGCAGCGGGTAGAACCAGGCAGAGAATTCCCGGCTAGCAGCTTCCCTGTGGCGGGGAAGTGCAAACGTACACGTTTTCGGCCGAAAACGCGTTTTCCGGCGAAATCGCACACCACGGCTCTTTCTGAGAAAAAGCAAGCACGGAGGACGAGAACCGCTTTTGCCCTGCGTAGCGTTCCGGGCAGCGGGTAGAACCAGGCAGAGAATTCCCGGCTAGCAGCTTCCCTGTGGCGGGGAAGTGCAAACGTACACGTTTTCGGCCGAAAACGCGTTTTCCGGCGAAAACGCACACCACGGCTCTTTCTGAGAAAAAGCAAGCACGGAGGACGAGAACCGCTTTTGCCCTGCGTAGCGTTCCGGGCAGCGGGTAGAACCAGGCAGAGAATTCCCGGCTAGCAGCTTCCCTGTGGCGGGGAAGTGCAAACGTACACGTTTTCGGCCGAAAACGCGTTTTCCGGCGAAAACGCACACCACGGCTCTTTCTGAGAAAAAGCAAGCACGGAGGACGAGAACCGCTTTTGCCCTGCGTAGCGTTCCGGGCAGCGGGTAGAACCAGGCAGAGAATTCCCGGCTAGCAGCTTCCCTGTGGCGGGGAAGTGCAAACGTACACGTTTTCGGCCGAAAACGCGTTTTCCGGCGAAAACGCACACCACGGCTCTTTCTGAGAAAAAGCAAGCACGGAGGACGAGAACCGCTTTTGCCCTGCGTAGCGTTCCGGGCAGCGGGTAGAACCAGGCAGAGAATTCCCGGCTAGCAGCTTCCCTGTGGCGGGGAAGTGCAAACGTACACGTTTTCGGCCGAAAACGCGTTTTCCGGCGAAAACGCACACCACGGCTCTTTCTGAGAAAAAGCAAGCACGGAGGACGAGAACCGCTTTTGCCCTGCGTAGCGTTCCGGGCAGCGGGTAGAACCAGGCAGAGAATTCCCGGCTAGCAGCTTCCCTGTGGCGGGGAAGTGCAAACGTACACGTTTTCGGCCGAAAACGCGTTTTCCGGCGAAAACGCACACCACGGCTCTTTCTGAGAAAAAGCAAGCACGGAGGACGAGAACCGCTTTTGCCCTGCGTAGCGTTCCGGGCAGCGGGTAGAACCAGGCAGAGAATTCCCGGCTAGCAGCTTCCCTGTGGCGGGGAAGTGCAAACGTACACGTTTTCGGCCGAAAACGCGTTTTCCGGCGAAAACGCACACCACGGCTCTTTCTGAGAAAAAGCAAGCACGGAGGACGAGAACCGCTTTTGCCCTGCGTAGCGTTCCGGGCAGCGGGTAGAACCAGGCAGAGAATTCCCGGCTAGCAGCTTCCCTGTGGCGGGGAAGTGCAAACGTACACGTTTTCGGCCGAAAACGCGTTTTCCGGCGAAAACGCACACCACGGCTCTTTCTGAGAAAAAGCAAGCACGGAGGACGAGAACCGCTTTTGCCCTGCGTAGCGTTCCGGGCAGCGGGTAGAACCAGGCAGAGAATTCCCGGCTAGCAGCTTCCCTGTGGCGGGGAAGTGCAAACGTACACGTTTTCGGCCGAAAACGCGTTTTCCGGCGAAAACGCACACCACGGCTCTTTCTGAGAAAAAGCAAGCACGGAGGACGAGAACCGCTTTTGCCCTGCGTAGCGTTCCGGGCAGCGGGTAGAACCAGGCAGAGAATTCCCGGCTAGCAGCTTCCCTGTGGCGGGGAAGTGCAAACGTACACGTTTTCGGCCGAAAACGCGTTTTCCGGCGAAAACGCACACCACGGCTCTTTCTGAGAAAAAGCAAGCACGGAGGACGAGAACCGCTTTTGCCCTGCGTAGCGTTCCGGGCAGCGGGTAGAACCAGGCAGAGAATTCCCGGCTAGCAGCTTCCCTGTGGCGGGGAAGTGCAAACGTACACGTTTTCGGCCGAAAACGCGTTTTCCGGCGAAAACGCACACCACGGCTCTTTCTGAGAAAAAGCAAGCACGGAGGACGAGAACCGCTTTTGCCCTGCGTAGCGTTCCGGGCAGCGGGTAGAACCAGGCAGAGAATTCCCGGCTAGCAGCTTCCCTGTGGCGGGGAAGTGCAAACGTACACGTTTTCGGCCGAAAACGCGTTTTCCGGCGAAAACGCACACCACGGCTCTTTCTGAGAAAAAGCAAGCACGGAGGACGAGAACCGCTTTTGCCCTGCGTAGCGTTCCGGGCAGCGGGTAGAACCAGGCAGAGAATTCCCGGCTAGCAGCTTCCCTGTGGCGGGGAAGTGCAAACGTACACGTTTTCGGTCGAAAACGCGTTTTCCGGCGAAATCGCACACCACGGCTCTTTCTGAGAAAAAGCAAGCACGGAGGACGAGAACCGCTTTTGCCCTGCGTAGCGTTCCGGGCAGCGGGTAGAACCAGGCAGAGAATTCCCGGCTAGCAGCTTCCCTGTGGCGGGGAAGTGCAAACGTACACGTTTTCGGCCGAAAACGCGTTTTCCGGCGAAAACGCACACCACGGCTCTTTCTGAGAAAAAGCAAGCACGGAGGACGAGAACCGCTTTTGCCCTGCGTAGCGTTCCGGGCAGCGGGTAGAACCAGGCAGAGAATTCCCGGCTAGCAGCTTCCCTGTGGCGGGGAAGTGCAAACGTACACGTTTTCGGCCGAAAACGCGTTTTCCGGCGAAAACGCACACCACGGCTCTTTCTGAGAAAAAGCAAGCACGGAGGACGAGAACCGCTTTTGCCCTGCGTAGCGTTCCGGGCAGCGGGTAGAACCAGGCAGAGAATTCCCGGCTAGCAGCTTCCCTGTGGCGGGGAAGTGCAAACGTACACGTTTTCGGCCGAAAACGCGTTTTCCGGCGAAAACGCACACCACGGCTCTTTCTGAGAAAAAGCAAGCACGGAGGACGAGAACCGCTTTTGCCCTGCGTAGCGTTCCGGGCAGCGGGTAGAACCAGGCAGAGAATTCCCGGCTAGCAGCTTCCCTGTGGCGGGGAAGTGCAAACGTACACGTTTTCGGCCGAAAACGCGTTTTCCGGCGAAAACGCACACCACGGCTCTTTCTGAGAAAAAGCAAGCACGGAGGACGAGAACCGCTTTTGCCCTGCGTAGCGTTCCGGGCAGCGGGTAGAACCAGGCAGAGAATTCCCGGCTAGCAGCTTCCCTGTGGCGGGGAAGTGCAAACGTACACGTTTTCGGCCGAAAACGCGTTTTCCGGCGAAAACGCACACCACGGCTCTTTCTGAGAAAAAGCAAGCACGGAGGACGAGAACCGCTTTTGCCCTGCGTAGCGTTCCGGGCAGCGGGTAGAACCAGGCAGAGAATTCCCGGCTAGCAGCTTCCCTGTGGCGGGGAAGTGCAAACGTACACGTTTTCGGCCGAAAACGCGTTTTCCGGCGAAAACGCACACCACGGCTCTTTCTGAGAAAAAGCAAGCACGGAGGACGAGAACCGCTTTTGCCCTGCGTAGCGTTCCGGGCAGCGGGTAGAACCAGGCAGAGAATTCCCGGCTAGCAGCTTCCCTGTGGCGGGGAAGTGCAAACGTACACGTTTTCGGCCGAAAACGCGTTTTCCGGCGAAAACGCACACCACGGCTCTTTCTGAGAAAAAGCAAGCACGGAGGACGAGAACCGCTTTTGCCCTGCGTAGCGTTCCGGGCAGCGGGTAGAACCAGGCAGAGAATTCCCGGCTAGCAGCTTCCCTGTGGCGGGGAAGTGCAAACGTACACGTTTTCGGCCGAAAACGCGTTTTCCGGCGAAAACGCACACCACGGCTCTTTCTGAGAAAAAGCAAGCACGGAGGACGAGAACCGCTTTTGCCCTGCGTAGCGTTCCGGGCAGCGGGTAGAACCAGGCAGAGAATTCCCGGCTAGCAGCTTCCCTGTGGCGGGGAAGTGCAAACGTACACGTTTTCGGCCGAAAACGCGTTTTCCGGCGAAAACGCACACCACGGCTCTTTCTGAGAAAAAGCAAGCACGGAGGACGAGAACCGCTTTTGCCCTGCGTAGCGTTCCGGGCAGCGGGTAGAACCAGGCAGAGAATTCCCGGCTAGCAGCTTCCCTGTGGCGGGGAAGTGCAAACGTACACGTTTTCGGCCGAAAACGCGTTTTCCGGCGAAAACGCACACCACGGCTCTTTCTGAGAAAAAGCAAGCACGGAGGACGAGAACCGCTTTTGCCCTGCGTAGCGTTCCGGGCAGCGGGTAGAACCAGGCAGAGAATTCCCGGCTAGCAGCTTCCCTGTGGCGGGGAAGTGCAAACGTACACGTTTTCGGCCGAAAACGCGTTTTCCGGCGAAAACGCACACCACGGCTCTTTCTGAGAAAAAGCAAGCACGGAGGACGAGAACCGCTTTTGCCCTGCGTAGCGTTCCGGGCAGCGGGTAGAACCAGGCAGAGAATTCCCGGCTAGCAGCTTCCCTGTGGCGGGGAAGTGCAAACGTACACGTTTTCGGCCGAAAACGCGTTTTCCGGCGAAAACGCACACCACGGCTCTTTCTGAGAAAAAGCAAGCACGGAGGACGAGAACCGCTTTTGCCCTGCGTAGCGTTCCGGGCAGCGGGTAGAACCAGGCAGAGAATTCCCGGCTAGCAGCTTCCCTGTGGCGGGGAAGTGCAAACGTACACGTTTTCGGCCGAAAACGCGTTTTCCGGCGAAAACGCACACCACGGCTCTTTCTGAGAAAAAGCAAGCACGGAGGACGAGAACCGCTTTTGCCCTGCGTAGCGTTCCGGGCAGCGGGTAGAACCAGGCAGAGAATTCCCGGCTAGCAGCTTCCCTGTGGCGGGGAAGTGCAAACGTACACGTTTTCGGCCGAAAACGCGTTTTCCGGCGAAAACGCACACCACGGCTCTTTCTGAGAAAAAGCAAGCACGGAGGACGAGAACCGCTTTTGCCCTGCCTAGCGTTCCGGGCAGCGGGTAGAACCAGGCAGAGAATTCCCGGCTAGCAGCTTCCCTGTGGCGGGGAAGTGCAAACGTACACGTTTTCGGCCGAAAACGCGTTTTCCGGCGAAAACGCACACCACGGCTCTTTCTGAGAAAAAGCAAGCACGGAGGACGAGAACCGCTTTTGCCCTGCGTAGCGTTCCGGGCAGCGGGTAGAACCAGGCAGAGAATTCCCGGCTAGCAGCTTCCCTGTGGCGGGGAAGTGCAAACGTACACGTTTTCGGCCGAAAACGCGTTTTCCGGCGAAAACGCACACCACGGCTCTTTCTGAGAAAAAACAAGCACGGAGGATGAGAACCGCTTTTGCCCTGCGTAGCGTTCCGGGCAGCGGGTAGAACCAGGCAGAGAATTCCCGGCTAGCAACTTCCCTGTGGCGGGGAAGTGCAAACGTACACGTTTTTGGCCGAAAACGCGTTTTCCGGCGAAAACGCACACCACGGCTCTTTCTGAGAAAAAGCAAGCACGGAGGACGAGAACCGCTTTTGCCCTGCGTAGCGTTCCGGGCAGCGGGTAGAACCAGGCAGAGAATTCCCGGCTAGCAGCTTCCCTGTGGCGGGGAAGTGCAAACGTACACGTTTTCGGCCGAAAACGCGTTTTCCGGCGAAAACGCACACCACGGCTCTTTCTGAGAAAAAGCAAGCACGGAGGACGAGAACCGCTTTTGCCCTGCGTAGCGTTCCGGGCAGCGGGTAGAACCAGGCAGAGAATTCCCGGCTAGCAGCTTCCCTGTGGCGGGGAAGTGCAAACCTACACGTTTTCGGCCGAAAACGCGTTTTCCGGCGAAAACGCACACCACGGCTCTTTCTGAGAAAAAGCAAGCACGGAGGACGAGAACCGCTTTTGCCCTGCGTAGCGTTCCGGGCAGCGGGTAGAACCAGGCAGAGAATTCCCGGCTAGCAGCTTCCCTGTGGCGGGGAAGTGCAAACGTACACGTTTTCGGCCGAAAACGCGTTTTCCGGCGAAAACGCACACCACGGCTCTTTCTGAGAAAAAGCAAGCACGGAGGACGAGAACCGCTTTTGCCCTGCGTAGCGTTCCGGGCAGCGGGTAGAACCAGGCAGAGAATTCCCGGCTAGCAGCTTCCCTGTGGCGGGGAAGTGCAAACGTACACGTTTTCGGCCGAAAACGCGTTTTCCGGCGAAAACGCACACCACGGCTCTTTCTGAGAAAAAGCAAGCACGGAGGACGAGAACCGCTTTTGCCTTGCGTAGCGTTCCGGGCAGCGGGTAGAACCAGGCAGAGAATTCCCGGCTAGCAGCTTCCCTGTGGCGGGGAAGTGCAAACGTACACGTTTTCGGCCGAAAACGCGTTTTCCGGCCAAAACGCACACCACGGCTCTTTCTGAGAAAAAGCAAGCACGGAGGACGAGAACCGCTTTTGCCCTGCGTAGCGTTCCGGGCAGCGGGTAGAACCAGGCAGAGAATTCCCGGCTAGCAGCTTCCCTGTGGCGGGGAAGTGCAAACGTACACGTTTTCGGCCGAAAACGCGTTTTCCGGCGAAAACGCACACCACGGCTCTTTCTGAGAAAAAGCAAGCACGGAGGACGAGAACCGCTTTTGCCCTGCGTAGCGTTCCGGGCAGCGGGTAGAACCAGGCAGAGAATTCCCGGCTAGCAGCTTGCCTGTGGCGGGGAAGTGCAAACGTACACGTTTTCGGCCGAAAACGCGTTTTCCGGCGAAAACGCACACCACGGCCCTTTCTGAGAAAAAGCAAGCACGGAGGACGAGAACCGCTTTTGCCCTGCGTAGCGTTCCGGGCAGCGGGTAGAACCAGGCAGAGAATTCCCGGCTAGCAGCTTCCCTGTGGCGGGGAAGTGCAAACGTACACGTTTTCGGCCGAAAACGCGTTTTCCGGTGAAAACGCACACCACGGCTCTTTCTGAGAAAAAGCAAGCACGGAGGACGAGAACCGCTTTTGCCCTGCGTAGCGTTCCGGGCAGCGGGTAGAACCAGGCAGAGAATTCCCGGCTACAGCTTCCCTGTGGCGGGGAAGTGCAAACGTACACGTTTTCGGCCGAAAACGCGTTTTCCAGCGAAAACGCACACCACGGCTCTTTCTGAGAAAAAGCAAGCACGGAGGACGAGAACCGCTTTTGCCCTGCGTAGCGTTCCGGGCAGCGGGTAGAACCAGGCAGAGAATTCCCGGCTAGCAGCTTCCCTGTGGCGGGGAAGTGCAAACGTACACGTTTTCGGCCGAAAACGTGTTTTCCGGCGAAAACGCACACCACGGTTCTTTCTGAGAAAAAGCAAGCACGGAGGACGAGAACCGCTTTTGCCCTGCGTAGCGTTCCGGGCAGCGGGTAGAACCAGGCAGAGAATTCCCGGCTAGCAGCTTCCCTGTGGCGGGGAAGTGCAAACGTACACGTTTTCGGCCGAAAACGCGTTTTCCGGCGAAATCGCACACCACGGCTCTTTCTGAGAAAAAGCAAGCACGGAGGACGAGAACCGCTTTTGCCCTGCCTAGCGTTCCGGGCAGCGGGTAGAACCAGGCAGAGAATTCCCGGCTAGCAGCTTCCCTGTGGCGGGGAAGTGCAAACGTACACGTTTTCGGCCGAAAACGCGTTTTCCGGCGAAAACGCACACCACGGCTCTTTCTGAGAAAAAGCAAGCACGGAGGACGAGAACCGCTTTTGCCCTGCGTAGCGTTCCGGGCAGCGGGTAGAACCAGGCAGAGAATTCCCGGCTAGCAGCTTCCCTGTGGCGGGGAAGTGCAAACGTACACGTTTTCGGCCGAAAACGCGTTTTCCGGCGAAAACGCACACCACGGCTCTTTCTGAGAAAAAGCAAGCACGGAGGACGAGAACCGCTTTTGCCCTGCGTAGCGTTCCGGGCAGCGGGTAGAACCAGGCAGAGAATTCCCGGCTAGCAGCTTCCCTGTGGCGGGGAAGTGCAAACGTACACGTTTTCGGCCGAAAACGCGTTTTCCGGCGAAATCGCACACCACGGCTCTTTCTGAGAAAAAGCAAGCACGGAGGACGAGAACCGCTTTTGCCCTGCGTAGCGTTCCGGGCAGCGGGTAGAACCAGGCAGAGAATTCCCGGCTAGCAGCTTCCCTGTGGCGGGGAAGTGCAAACGTACACGTTTTCGGCCGAAAACGCGTTTTCCGGCGAAAACGCACACCACGGCTCTTTATGAGAAAAAGCAAGCACGGAGGACGAGAACCGCTTTTGCCCTGCGTAGCGTTCCGGGCAGCGGGTAGAACCAGGCAGAGAATTCCCGGCTAGCAGCGTCCCTGTGGCGGGGAAGTGCAAACGTACACGTTTTCGGCCGAAAACGCGTTTTCCGGCGAAAACGCACACCACGGCTCTTTCTGAGAAAAAGCAAGCACGGAGGACGAGAACCGCTTTTGCCCTGCGTAGCGTTCCGGGCAGCGGGTAGAACCAGGCAGAGAATTCCCGGCTAGCAGCTTCCCTGTGGCGGGGAAGTGCAAACGTACACGTTTTCGGCCGAAAACGTGTTTTCCGGCGAAAACGCACACCACGGCTCTTTCTGAGAGAAAGCAAGCACGGAGGACGAGAACCGCTTTTGCCCTGCGTAGCGTTCCGGGCAGCGGGTAGAACGAGGCAGAGAATTCCCGGCTAGCAGCTTCCCTGTGGCGGGGAAGTGCAAACGTACACGTTTTCGGCCGAAAACGCGTTTTCCGGCGAAAACGCACACCACGGCTCTTTCTGAGAAAAAGCAAGCACGGAGGACGAGAACCGCTTTTGCCCTGCGTAGCGTTCCGGGCAGCGGGTAGAACCAGGCAGAGAATTCCCGGCTAGCAGCTTCCCTGTGGCGGGGAAGTGCAAACGTACACGTTTTTTGCCGAAAACGCGTTTTCCGGCGAAAACGCACACCACGGCTCTTTCTGAGAAAAAGCAAGCACGGAGGACGAGAACCGCTTTTGCCCTGCGTAGCGTTCCGGGCAGCGGGTAGAACCAGGCAGAGAATTCCCGGCTAGCAGCTTCCCTGTGGCGGGGAAGTGCAAACGTACACGTTTTCGGCCAAAAACGCGTTTTCCGGCGAAATCGCACACCACGGCTCTTTCTGAGAGAAAGCAAGCACGGAGGACGAGAACCGCTTTTGCCCTGCGTAGCGTTCCGGGCAGCGGGTAGAACCAGGCAGAGAATTCCCGGCTAGCAGCTTCCCTGTGGCGGGGAAGTGCAAACGTACACGTTTTCGGCCGAAAACGCGTTTTCCGGCCAAAACGCACACCACGGCTCTTTCTGAGAAAAAGCAAGCACGGAGGACGAGAACCGCTTTTGCCCTGCGTAGCGTTCCGGGCAGCGGGTAGAACCAGGCAGAGAATTCCCGGCTATCAGCTTCCCTGTGGCGGGGAAGTGCAAACGTACACGTTTTCGGCCGAAAACGCGTTTTCCGGCGAAAACGCACACCACGGCTCTTTCTGAGAAAAAGCAAGCACGGAGGACGAGAACCGCTTTTGCCCTGCGTAGCGTTCCGGGCAGCGGGTAGAACCAGGCAGAGAATTCCCGGCTAGCAGCTTCCCTGTGGCGGGGAAGTGCAAACGTACACGTTTTCGGCCGAAAACGCGTTTTCCGGCCAAAACGCACACCACGGCTCTTTCTGAGAAAAAGCAAGCACGGAGGACGAGAACCGCTTTTGCCCTGCGTAGCGTTCCGGGCAGCGGGTAGAACCAGGCAGAGAATTCCCGGCTAGCAGCTTCCCTGTGGCGGGGAAGTGCAAACGTACACGTTTTCGGCCGAAAACGCGTTTTCCGGCGAAAACGCACACCACGGCTCTTTCTGAGAAAAAGCAAGCACGGAGGACGAGAACCGCTTTTGCCCTGCGTAGCGTTCCGGGCAGCGGGTAGAACCAGGCAGAGAATTCCCGGCTAGCAGCTTCCCTGTGGCGGGGAAGTGCAAACGTACACGTTTTCGGCCGAAAACGCGTTTTCCAGCGAAAACGCACACCACGGCTCTTTCTGAGAAAAAGCAAGCACGGAGGACGAGAACCGCTTTTGCCCTGCGTAGCGTTCCGGGCAGCGGGTAGAACCAGGCAGAGAATTCCCGGCTAGCAGCTTCCCTGTGGCGGGGAAGTGCAAACGTACACGTTTTCGGCCGAAAACGCGTTTTCCGGCGAAAACGCACACCACGGCTCTTTCTGAGAAAAAGCAAGCACGGAGGACGAGAACCGCTTTTGCCCTGCGTAGCGTTCCGGGCAGCGGGTAGAACCAGGCAGAGAATTCCCGGCTAGCAGCTTCCCTGTGGCGGGGAAGTGCAAACGTACACGTTTTCGGCCGAAAACGCGTTTTCCAGCGAAAACGAACACCACGGCTCTTTCTGAGAAAAAGCAAGCACGGAGGACGAGAACCGCTTTTGCCCTGCGTAGCGTTCCGGGCAGCGGGTAGAACCAGGCAGAGAATTCCCGGCTAGCAGCTTCCCTGTGGCGGGGAAGTGCAAACGTACACGTTTTCGGCCGAAAACGCGTTTTCCGGCGAAAACGCACACCACGGCTCTTTCTGAGAAAAAGCAAGCACGGAGGACGAGAACCGCTTTTGCCCTGCGTAGCGTTCCGGGCAGCGGGTAGAACCAGGCAGAGAATTCCCGGCTAGCAGCTTCCCTGTGGCGGGGAAGTGCAAACGTACACGTTTTCGGCCGAAAACGCGTTTTCCGGCGAAAACGCACACCACGGCTCTTTCTGAGAAAAAGCAAGCACGGAGGACGAGAACCGCTTTTGCCCTGCGTAGCGTTCCGGGCAGCGGGTAGAACCAGGCAGAGAATTCCCGGCTAGCAGCTTCCCTGTGGCGGGGAAGTGCAAACGTACACGTTTTCGGCCGAAAACGCGTTTTCCGGCCAAAACGCACACCACGGCTCTTTCTGAGAAAAAGCAAGCACGGAGGACGAGAACCGCTTTTGCCCTGCGTAGCGTTCCGGGCAGCGGGTAGAACCAGGCAGAGAATTCCCGGCTAGCAGCTTCCCTGTGGCGGGGAAGTGCAAACGTACACGTTTTCGGCCGAAAACGCGTTTTCCGGCGAAATCGCACACCACGGCTCTTTCTGAGAAAAAGCAAGCACGGAGGACGAGAACCGCTTTTGCCCTGCGTAGCGTTCCGGGCAGCGGGTAGAACCAGGCAGAGAATTCCCGGCTAGCAGCTTCCCTGTGGCGGGGAAGTGCAAACGTACACGTTTTCGGCCGAAAACGCGTTTTCCGGCGAAAACGCACACCACGGCTCTTTATGAGAAAAAGCAAGCACGGAGGACGAGAACCGCTTTTGCCCTGCGTAGCGTTCCGGGCAGCGGGTAGAACCAGGCAGAGAATTCCCGGCTAGCAGCGTCCCTGTGGCGGGGAAGTGCAAACGTACACGTTTTCGGCCGAAAACGCGTTTTCCGGCGAAAACGCACACCACGGCTCTTTCTGAGAAAAAGCAAGCACGGAGGACGAGAACCGCTTTTGCCCTGCGTAGCGTTCCGGGCAGCGGGTAGAACCAGGCAGAGAATTCCCGGCTAGCAGCTTCCCTGTGGCGGGGAAGTGCAAACGTACACGTTTTCGGCCGAAAACGTGTTTTCCGGCGAAAACGCACACCACGGCTCTTTCTGAGAGAAAGCAAGCACGGAGGACGAGAACCGCTTTTGCCCTGCGTAGCGTTCCGGGCAGCGGGTAGAACGAGGCAGAGAATTCCCGGCTAGCAGCTTCCCTGTGGCGGGGAAGTGCAAACGTACACGTTTTCGGCCGAAAACGCGTTTTCCGGCGAAAACGCACACCACGGCTCTTTCTGAGAAAAAGCAAGCACGGAGGACGAGAACCGCTTTTGCCCTGCGTAGCGTTCCGGGCAGCGGGTAGAACCAGGCAGAGAATTCCCGGCTAGCAGCTTCCCTGTGGCGGGGAAGTGCAAACGTACACGTTTTTTGCCGAAAACGCGTTTTCCGGCGAAAACGCACACCACGGCTCTTTCTGAGAAAAAGCAAGCACGGAGGACGAGAACCGCTTTTGCCCTGCGTAGCGTTCCGGGCAGCGGGTAGAACCAGGCAGAGAATTCCCGGCTAGCAGCTTCCCTGTGGCGGGGAAGTGCAAACGTACACGTTTTCGGCCAAAAACGCGTTTTCCGGCGAAATCGCACACCACGGCTCTTTCTGAGAGAAAGCAAGCACGGAGGACGAGAACCGCTTTTGCCCTGCGTAGCGTTCCGGGCAGCGGGTAGAACCAGGCAGAGAATTCCCGGCTAGCAGCTTCCCTGTGGCGGGGAAGTGCAAACGTACACGTTTTCGGCCGAAAACGCGTTTTCCGGCCAAAACGCACACCACGGCTCTTTCTGAGAAAAAGCAAGCACGGAGGACGAGAACCGCTTTTGCCCTGCGTAGCGTTCCGGGCAGCGGGTAGAACCAGGCAGAGAATTCCCGGCTATCAGCTTCCCTGTGGCGGGGAAGTGCAAACGTACACGTTTTCGGCCGAAAACGCGTTTTCCGGCGAAAACGCACACCACGGCTCTTTCTGAGAAAAAGCAAGCACGGAGGACGAGAACCGCTTTTGCCCTGCGTAGCGTTCCGGGCAGCGGGTAGAACCAGGCAGAGAATTCCCGGCTAGCAGCTTCCCTGTGGCGGGGAAGTGCAAACGTACACGTTTTCGGCCGAAAACGCGTTTTCCGGCCAAAACGCACACCACGGCTCTTTCTGAGAAAAAGCAAGCACGGAGGACGAGAACCGCTTTTGCCCTGCGTAGCGTTCCGGGCAGCGGGTAGAACCAGGCAGAGAATTCCCGGCTAGCAGCTTCCCTGTGGCGGGGAAGTGCAAACGTACACGTTTTCGGCCGAAAACGCGTTTTCCGGCGAAAACGCACACCACGGCTCTTTCTGAGAAAAAGCAAGCACGGAGGACGAGAACCGCTTTTGCCCTGCGTAGCGTTCCGGGCAGCGGGTAGAACCAGGCAGAGAATTCCCGGCTAGCAGCTTCCCTGTGGCGGGGAAGTGCAAACGTACACGTTTTCGGCCGAAAACGCGTTTTCCAGCGAAAACGCACACCACGGCTCTTTCTGAGAAAAAGCAAGCACGGAGGACGAGAACCGCTTTTGCCCTGCGTAGCGTTCCGGGCAGCGGGTAGAACCAGGCAGAGAATTCCCGGCTAGCAGCTTCCCTGTGGCGGGGAAGTGCAAACGTACACGTTTTCGGCCGAAAACGCGTTTTCCGGCGAAAACGCACACCACGGCTCTTTCTGAGAAAAAGCAAGCACGGAGGACGAGAACCGCTTTTGCCCTGCGTAGCGTTCCGGGCAGCGGGTAGAACCAGGCAGAGAATTCCCGGCTAGCAGCTTCCCTGTGGCGGGGAAGTGCAAACGTACACGTTTTCGGCCGAAAACGCGTTTTCCGGCCAAAACGCACACCACGGCTCTTTCTGAGAAAAAGCAAGCACGGAGGACGAGAACCGCTTTTGCCCTGCGTAGCGTTCCGGGCAGCGGGTAGAACCAGGCAGAGAATTCCCGGCTAGCAGCTTCCCTGTGGCGGGGAAGTGCAAACGTACACGTTTTCGGCCGAAAACGTGTTTTCCGGCGAAAACGCACACCACGGCTCTTTCTGAGAAAAAGCAAGCACGGAGGACGAGAACCGCTTTTGCCCTGCGTAGCGTTCCGGGCAGCGGGTAGAACCAGGCAGAGAATTCCCGGCTAGCAGCTTCCCTGTGGCGGGGAAGTGCAAACGTACACGTTTTCGGCCGAAAACGCGTTTTCCGGCGAAATCGCACACCACGGCTCTTTCTGAGAAAAAGCAAGCACGGAGGACGAGAACCGCTTTTGCCCTGCGTAGCGTTCCGGGCAGCGGGTAGAACCAGGCAGAGAATTCCCGGCTAGCAGCTTCCCTGTGGCGGGGAAGTGCAAACGTACACGTTTTCGGCCGAAAACGCGTTTTCCGGCGAAAACGCACACCACGGCTCTTTCTGAGAAAAAGCAAGCACGGAGGACGAGAACCGCTTTTGCCCTGCGTAGCGTTCCGGGCAGCGGGTAGAACCAGGCAGAGAATTCCCGGCTAGCAGCTTCCCTGTGGCGGGGAAGTGCAAACGTACACGTTTTCGGCCGAAAACGCGTTTTCCGGCGAAAACGCACACCACGGCTCTTTCTGAGAAAAAGCAAGCACGGAGGACGAGAACCGCTTTTGCCCTGCGTAGCGTTCCGGGCAGCGGGTAGAACCAGGCAGAGAATTCCCGGCTAGCAGCTTCCCTGTGGCGGGGAAGTGCAAACGTACACGTTTTCGGCCGAAAACGCGTTTTCCGGCGAAAACGCACACCACGGCTCTTTCTGAGAAAAAGCAAGCACGGAGGACGAGAACCGCTTTTGCCCTGCGTAGCGTTCCGGGCAGCGGGTAGAACCAGGCAGAGAATTCCCGGCTAGCAGCTTCCCTGTGGCGGGGAAGTGCAAACGTACACGTTTTCGGCCGAAAACGCGTTTTCCGGCGAAAACGCACACCACGGCTCTTTCTGAGAAAAAGCAAGCACGGAGGACGAGAACCGCTTTTGCCCTGCGTAGCGTTCCGGGCAGCGGGTAGAACCAGGCAGAGAATTCCCGGCTAGCAGCTTCCCTGTGGCGGGGAAGTGCAAACGTACACGTTTTCGGCCGAAAACGCGTTTTCCGGCGAAAACGCACACCACGGCTCTTTCTGAGAAAAAGCAAGCACGGAGGACGAGAACCGCTTTTGCCCTGCGTAGCGTTCCGGGCAGCGGGTAGAACCAGGCAGAGAATTCCCGGCTAGCAGCTTCCCTGTGGCGGGGAAGTGCAAACGTACACGTTTTCGGCCGAAAACGCGTTTTCCGGCGAAATCGCACACCACGGCTCTTTCTGAGAAAAAGCAAGCACGGAGGACGAGAACCGCTTTTGCCCTGCGTAGCGTTCCGGGCAGCGGGTAGAACCAGGCAGAGAATTCCCGGCTAGCAGCTTCCCTGTGGCGGGGAAGTGCAAACGTACACGTTTTCGGCCGAAAACGCGTTTTCCGGCGAAATCGCACACCACGGCTCTTTCTGAGAAAAAGCAAGCACGGAGGACGAGAACCGCTTTTGCCCTGCGTAGCGTTCCGGGCAGCGGGTAGAACCAGGCAGAGAATTCCCGGCTAGCAGCTTCCCTGTGGCGGGGAAGTGCAAACGTACACGTTTTCGGCCGAAAACGCGTTTTCCGGCGAAAACGCACACCACGGCTCTTTCTGAGAAAAAGCAAGCACGGAGGACGAGAACCGCTTTTGCCCTGCGTAGCGTTCCGGGCAGCGGGTAGAACCAGGCAGAGAATTCCCGGCTAGCAGCTTCCCTGTGGCGGGGAAGTGCAAACGTACACGTTTTCGGCCGAAAACGCGTTTTCCGGCGAAAACGCACACCACGGCTCTTTCTGAGAAAAAGCAAGCACGGAGGACGAGAACCGCTTTTGCCCTGCGTAGCGTTCCGGGCAGCGGGTAGAACCAGGCAGAGAATTCCCGGCTAGCAGCTTCCCTGTGGCGGGGAAGTGCAAACGTACACGTTTTCGGCCGAAAACGCGTTTTCCGGCGAAATCGCACACCACGGCTCTTTCTGAGAAAAAGCAAGCACGGAGGACGAGAACCGCTTTTGCCCTGCGTAGCGTTCCGGGCAGCGGGTAGAACCAGGCAGAGAATTCCCGGCTAGCAGCTTCCCTGTGGCGGGGAAGTGCAAACGTACACGTTTTCGGCCGAAAACGCGTTTTCCGGCCAAAACGCACACCACGGCTCTTTCTGAGAAAAAGCAAGCACGGAGGACGAGAACCGCTTTTGCCCTGCGTAGCGTTCCGGGCAGCGGGTAGAACGAGGCAGAGAATTCCCGGCTAGCAGCTTCCCTGTGGCGGGGAAGTGCAAACGTACACGTTTTCGGCCGAAAACGCGTTTTCCGGCGAAAACGCACACCACGGCTCTTTCTGAGAAAAAGCAAGCACGGAGGACGAGAACCGCTTTTGCCCTGCGTAGCGTTCCGGGCAGCGGGTAGAACCAGGCAGAGAATTCCCGGCTAGCAGCTTCCCTGTGGCGGGGAAGTGCAAACGTACACGTTTTCGGCCGAAAACGCGTTTTCCGGCGAAATCGCACACCACGGCTCTTTCTGAGAAAAAGCAAGCACGGAGGACGAGAACCGCTTTTGCCCTGCGTAGCGTTCCGGGCAGCGGGTAGAACCAGGCAGAGAATTCCCGGCTAGCAGCTTCCCTGTGGCGGGGAAGTGCAAACGTACACGTTTTCGGCCGAAAACGCGTTTTCCGGCGAAAACGCACACCACGGCTCTTTCTGAGAAAAAGCAAGCACGGAGGACGAGAACCGCTTTTGCCCTGCGTAGCATTCCGGGCAGCGGGTAGAACCAGGCAGAGAATTCCCGGCTAGCAGCTTCCCTGTGGCGGGGAAGTGCAAACGTACACGTTTTCGGCCGAAAACGCGTTTTCCGGCGAAAACGCACACCATGGCTCTTTCTGAGAAAAAGCAAGCACGGAGGACGAGAACCGCTTTTGCCCTGCGTAGCGTTCCGGGCAGCGGGTAGAACCAGGCAGAGAATTCCCGGCTAGCAGCTTCCCTGTGGCGGGGAAGTGCAAACGTACACGTTTTCGGCCGAAAACGCGTTTTCCGGCGAAAACGCACACCACGGCTCTTTCTGAGAAAAAGCAAGCACGGAGGACGAGAACCGCTTTTGCCCTGCGTAGCGTTCCGGGCAGCGGGTAGAACCAGGCAGAGAATTCCCGGCTAGCAGCTTCCCTGTGGCGGGGAAGTGCAAACGTACACGTTTTCGGCCGAAAACGCGTTTTCCGGCGAAAACGCACACCACGGCTCTTTCTGAGAGAAAGCAAGCACGGAGGACGAGAACCGCTTTTGCCCTGCGTAGCGTTCCGGGCAGCGGGTAGAACCAGGCAGAGAATTCCCGGCTAGCAGCTTCCCTGTGGCGGGGAAGTGCAAACGTACACGTTTTCGGCCGAAAACGCGTTTTCCGGCGAAAACGCACACCACGGCTGTTTCTGAGAAAAAGCAAGCACGGAGGACGAGAACCGCTTTTGCCCTGCGTAGCGTTCCGGGCAGCGGGTAGAACCAGGCAGAGAATTCCCGGCTAGCAGCTTCCCTGTGGCGGGGAAGTGCAAACGTACACGTTTTCGGCCGAAAACGCGTTTTCCGGCGAAAACGCACACCACGGCTCTTTCTGAGAAAAAGCAAGCACGGAGGACGAGAACCGCTTTTGCCCTGCGTAGCGTTCCGGGCAGCGGGTAGAACCAGGCAGAGAATTCCCGGCTAGCAGCTTCCCAGTGGCGGGGAAGTGCAAACGTACACGTTTTCAGACGAAAACGCGTTTTCCGGCGAAAACGCACACCACGGCTCTTTCTGAGAAAAAGCAAGCACGGAGGACGAGAACCGCTTTTGCCCTGCGTAGCGTTCCGGGCAGCGGGTAGAACCAGGCAGAGAATTCCCGGCTAGCAGCTTCCCTGTGGCGGGGAAGTGCAAACGTACACGTTTTCGGCCGAAAACGCGTTTTCCGGCGAAAACGCACACCACGGCTCTTTCTGAGAAAAAGCAAGCACGGAGGACGAGAACCGCTTTTGCCCTGCGTAGCGTTCCGGGCAGCGGGTAGAACCAGGCAGAGAATTCCCGGCTAGCAGCTTCCCTGTGGCGGGGAAGTGCAAACGTACACGTTTTCGGCCGAAAACGCGTTTTCCGGCGAAAACGCACACCACGGCTCTTTCTGAGAAAAAGCAAGCACGGAGGACGAGAACCGCTTTTGCCCTGCGTAGCGTTCCGGGCAGCGGGTAGAACCAGGCAGAGAATTCCCGGCTAGCAGCTTCCCTGTGGCGGGGAAGTGCAAACGTACACGTTTTCGGCCGAAAACGCGTTTTCCGGCGAAAACGCACACCACGGCTCTTTCTGAGAAAAAGCAAGCACGGAGGACGAGAACCGCTTTTGCCCTGCGTAGCGTTCCGGGCAGCGGGTAGAACCAGGCAGAGAATTCCCGGCTAGCAGCTTCCCTGTGGCGGGGAAGTGCAAACGTACACGTTTTCGGCCGAAAACGCGTTTTCCGGCGAAAACGCACACCACGGCTCTTTCTGAGAAAAAGCAAGCACGGAGGACGAGAACCGCTTTTGCCCTGCGTAGCGTTCCGGGCAGCGGGTAGAACCAGGCAGAGAATTCCCGGCTAGCAGCTTCCCTGTGGCGGGGAAGTGCAAACGTACACGTTTTCGGCCGAAAACGCGTTTTCCGGCGAAAACGCACACCACGGCTCTTTCTGAGAAAAAGCAAGCACGGAGGACGAGAACCGCTTTTGCCCTGCGTAGCGTTCCGGGCAGCGGGTAGAACCAGGCAGAGAATTCCCGGCTAGCAGCTTCCCTGTGGCGGGGAAGTGCAAACGTACACGTTTTCGGCCGAAAACGCGTTTTCCGGCGAAAACGCACACCACGGCTCTTTCTGAGAAAAAGCAAGCACGGAGGACGAGAACCGCTTTTGCCCTGCGTAGCGTTCCGGGCAGCGGGTAGAACCAGGCAGAGAATTCCCGGCTAGCAGCTTCCCTGTGGCGGGGAAGTGCAAACGTACACGTTTTCGGCCGAAAACGCGTTTTCCGGCGAAAACGCACACCACGGCTCTTTCTGAGAAAAAGCAAGCACGGAGGACGAGAACCGCTTTTGCCCTGCGTAGCGTTCCGGGCAGCGGGTAGAACCAGGCAGAGAATTCCCGGCTAGCAGCTTCCCTGTGGCGGGGAAGTGCAAACGTACACGTTTTCGGCCGAAAACGCGTTTTCCGGCGAAAACGCACACCACGGCTCTTTCTGAGAAAAAGCAAGCACGGAGGACGAGAACCGCTTTTGCCCTGCGTAGCGTTCCGGGCAGCGGGTAGAACCAGGCAGAGAATTCCCGGCTAGCAGCTTCCCTGTGGCGGGGAAGTGCAAACGTACACGTTTTCGGCCGAAAACGCGTTTTCCGGCGAAAACGCACACCACGGCTCTTTCTGAGAAAAAGCAAGCACGGAGGACGAGAACCGCTTTTGCCCTGCGTAGCGTTCCGGGCAGCGGGTAGAACCAGGCAGAGAATTCCCGGCTAGCAGCTTCCCTGTGGCGGGGAAGTGCAAACGTACACGTTTTCGGCCGAAAACGCGTTTTCCGGCGAAAACGCACACCACGGCTCTTTCTGAGAAAAAGCAAGCACGGAGGACGAGAACCGCTTTTGCCCTGCGTAGCGTTCCGGGCAGCGGGTAGAACCAGGCAGAGAATTCCCGGCTAGCAGCTTCCCTGTGGCGGGGAAGTGCAAACGTACACGTTTTCGGCCGAAAACGCGTTTTCCGGCGAAAACGCACACCACGGCTCTTTCTGAGAAAAAGCAAGCACGGAGGACGAGAACCGCTTTTGCCCTGCGTAGCGTTCCGGGCAGCGGGTAGAACCAGGCAGAGAATTCCCGGCTAGCAGCTTCCCTGTGGCGGGGAAGTGCAAACGTACACGTTTTCGGCCGAAAACGCGTTTTCCGGCGAAAACGCACACCACGGCTCTTTCTGAGAAAAAGCAAGCACGGAGGACGAGAACCGCTTTTGCCCTGCGTAGCGTTCCGGGCAGCGGGTAGAACCAGGCAGAGAATTCCCGGCTAGCAGCTTCCCTGTGGCGGGGAAGTGCAAACGTACACGTTTTCGGCCGAAAACGCGTTTTCCGGCGAAAACGCACACCACGGCTCTTTCTGAGAAAAAGCAAGCACGGAGGACGAGAACCGCTTTTGCCCTGCGTAGCGTTCCGGGCAGCGGGTAGAACCAGGCAGAGAATTCCCGGCTAGCAGCTTCCCTGTGGCGGGGAAGTGCAAACGTACACGTTTTCGGCCGAAAACGCGTTTTCCGGCGAAAACGCACACCACGGCTCTTTCTGAGAAAAAGCAAGCACGGAGGACGAGAACCGCTTTTGCCCTGCGTAGCGTTCCGGGCAGCGGGTAGAACCAGGCAGAGAATTCCCGGCTAGCAGCTTCCCTGTGGCGGGGAAGTGCAAACGTACACGTTTTCGGCCGAAAACGCGTTTTCCGGCGAAAACGCACACCACGGCTCTTTCTGAGAAAAAGCAAGCACGGAGGACGAGAACCGCTTTTGCCCTGCGTAGCGTTCCGGGCAGCGGGTAGAACCAGGCAGAGAATTCCCGGCTAGCAGCTTCCCTGTGGCGGGGAAGTGCAAACGTACACGTTTTCGGCCGAAAACGCGTTTTCCGGCGAAAACGCACACCACGGCTCTTTCTGAGAAAAAGCAAGCACGGAGGACGAGAACCGCTTTTGCCCTGCGTAGCGTTCCGGGCAGCGGGTAGAACCAGGCAGAGAATTCCCGGCTAGCAGCTTCCCTGTGGCGGGGAAGTGCAAACGTACACGTTTTCGGCCGAAAACGCGTTTTCCGGCGAAAACGCACACCACGGCTCTTTCTGAGAAAAAGCAAGCACGGAGGACGAGAACCGCTTTTGCCCTGCGTAGCGTTCCGGGCAGCGGGTAGAACCAGGCAGAGAATTCCCGGCTAGCAGCTTCCCTGTGGCGGGGAAGTGCAAACGTACACGTTTTCGGCCGAAAACGCGTTTTCCGGCGAAAACGCACACCACGGCTCTTTCTGAGAAAAAGCAAGCACGGAGGACGAGAACCGCTTTTGCCCTGCGTAGCGTTCCGGGCAGCGGGTAGAACCAGGCAGAGAATTCCCGGCTAGCAGCTTCCCTGTGGCGGGGAAGTGCAAACGTACACGTTTTCGGCCGAAAACGCGTTTTCCGGCGAAAACGCACACCACGGCTCTTTCTGAGAAAAAGCAAGCACGGAGGACGAGAACCGCTTTTGCCCTGCGTAGCGTTCCGGGCAGCGGGTAGAACCAGGCAGAGAATTCCCGGCTAGCAGCTTCCCTGTGGCGGGGAAGTGCAAACGTACACGTTTTCGGCCGAAAACGCGTTTTCCGGCGAAAACGCACACCACGGCTCTTTCTGAGAAAAAGCAAGCACGGAGGACGAGAACCGCTTTTGCCCTGCGTAGCGTTCCGGGCAGCGGGTAGAACCAGGCAGAGAATTCCCGGCTAGCAGCTTCCCTGTGGCGGGGAAGTGCAAACGTACACGTTTTCAACCGAAAACGCGTTTTCCGGCGAAAACGCACACCACGGCTCTTTCTGAGAAAAAGCAAGCACGGAGGACGAGAACCGCTTTTGCCCTGCGTAGCGTTCCGGGCAGCGGGTAGAACCAGGCAGAGAATTCCCGGCTAGCAGCTTCCCTGTGGCGGGGAAGTGCAAACGTACACGTTTTCGGCCGAAAACGCGTTTTCCGGCGAAAACGCACACCACGGCTCTTTCTGAGAAAAAGCAAGCACGGAGGACGAGAACCGCTTTTGCCCTGCGTAGCGTTCCGGGCAGCGGGTAGAACCAGGCAGAGAATTCCCGGCTAGCAGCTTCCCTGTGGCGGGGAAGTGCAAACGTACACGTTTTCGGCCGAAAACGCGTTTTCCGGCGAAAACGCACACCACGGCTCTTTCTGAGAAAAAGCAAGCACGGAGGACGAGAACCGCTTTTGCCCTGCGTAGCGTTCCGGGCAGCGGGTAGAACCAGGCAGAGAATTCCCGGCTAGCAGCTTCCCTGTGGCGGGGAAGTGCAAACGTACACGTTTTCGGCCGAAAACGCGTTTTCCGGCGAAAACGCACACCACGGCTCTTTCTGAGAAAAAGCAAGCACGGAGGACGAGAACCGCTTTTGCCCTGCGTAGCGTTCCGGGCAGCGGGTAGAACCAGGCAGAGAATTCCCGGCTAGCAGCTTCCCTGTGGCGGGGAAGTGCAAACGTACACGTTTTCGGCCGAAAACGCGTTTTCCGGCGAAAACGCACACCACGGCTCTTTCTGAGAAAAAGCAAGCACGGAGGACGAGAACCGCTTTTGCCCTGCGTAGCGTTCCGGGCAGCGGGTAGAACCAGGCAGAGAATTCCCGGCTAGCAGCTTCCCTGTGGCGGGGAAGTGCAAACGTACACGTTTTCGGCCGAAAACGCGTTTTCCGGCGAAATCGCACACCACGGCTCTTTCTGAGAAAAAGCAAGCACGGAGGACGAGAACCGCTTTTGCCCTGCATAGCGTTCCGGGCAGCGGGTAGAACCAGGCAGAGAATTCCCGGCTAGCAGCTTCCCTGTGGCGGGGAAGTGCAAACGTACACGTTTTCGGCCGAAAACGCGTTTTCCGGCGAAAACGCACACCACGGCTCTTTCTGAGAAAAAGCAAGCACGGAGGACGAGAACCGCTTTTGCCCTGCGTAGCGTTCCGGGCAGCGGGTAGAACCAGGCAGAGAATTCCCGGCTAGCAGCTTCCCTGTGGCGGGGAAGTGCAAACGTACACGTTTTCGGCCGAAAACGCGTTTTCCGGCGAAAACGCACACCACGGCTCTTTCTGAGAAAAAGCAAGCACGGAGGACGAGAACCGCTTTTGCCCTGCGTAGCGTTCCGGGCAGCGGGTAGAACCAGGCAGAGAATTCCCGGCTAGCAGCTTCCCTGTGGCGGGGAAGTGCAAACGTACACGTTTTCGGCCGAAAACGCGTTTTCCGGCGAAAACGCACACCACGGCTCTTTCTGAGAAAAAGCAAGCACGGAGGACGAGAACCGCTTTTGCCCTGCGTAGCGTTCCGGGCAGCGGGTAGAACCAGGCAGAGAATTCCCGGCTAGCAGCTTCCCTGTGGCGGGGAAGTGCAAACGTACACGTTTTCGGCCGAAAACGCGTTTTCCGGCGAAAACGCACACCACGGCTCTTTCTGAGAAAAAGCAAGCACGGAGGACGAGAACCGCTTTTGCCCTGCGTAGCGTTCCGGGCAGCGGGTAGAACCAGGCAGAGAATTCCCGGCTAGCAGCTTCCCTGTGGCGGGGAAGTGCAAACGTACACGTTTTCGGCCGAAAACGCGTTTTCCGGCGAAAACGCACACCACGGCTCTTTCTGAGAAAAAGCAAGCACGGAGGACGAGAACCGCTTTTGCCCTGCGTAGCGTTCCGGGCAGCGGGTAGAACCAGGCAGAGAATTCCCGGCTAGCAGCTTCCCTGTGGCGGGGAAGTGCAAACGTACACGTTTTCGGCCGAAAACGCGTTTTCCGGCGAAAACGCACACCACGGCTCTTTCTGAGAAAAAGCAAGCACGGAGGACGAGAACCGCTTTTGCCCTGCGTAGCGTTCCGGGCAGCGGGTAGAACCAGGCAGAGAATTCCCGGCTAGCAGCTTCCCTGTGGCGGGGAAGTGCAAACGTACACGTTTTCGGCCGAAAACGCGTTTTCCGGCGAAAACGCACACCACGGCTCTTTCTGAGAAAAAGCAAGCACGGAGGACGAGAACCGCTTTTGCCCTGCGTAGCGTTCCGGGCAGCGGGTAGAACCAGGCAGAGAATTCCCGGCTAGCAGCTTCCCTGTGGCGGGGAAGTGCAAACGTACACGTTTTCGGCCGAAAACGCGTTTTCCGGCGAAAACGCACACCACGGCTCTTTCTGAGAAAAAGCAAGCACGGAGGACGAGAACCGCTTTTGCCCTGCGTAGCGTTCCGGGCAGCGGGTAGAACCAGGCAGAGAATTCCCGGCTAGCAGCTTCCCTGTGGCGGGGAAGTGCAAACGTACACGTTTTCGGCCGAAAACGCGTTTTCCGGCGAAAACGCACACCACGGCTCTTTCTGAGAAAAAGCAAGCACGGAGGACGAGAACCGCTTTTGCCCTGCGTAGCGTTCCGGGCAGCGGGTAGAACCAGGCAGAGAATTCCCGGCTAGCAGCTTCCCTGTGGCGGGGAAGTGCAAACGTACACGTTTTCGGCCGAAAACGCGTTTTCCGGCGAAAACGCACACCACGGCTCTTTCTGAGAAAAAGCAAGCACGGAGGACGAGAACCGCTTTTGCCCTGCGTAGCGTTCCGGGCAGCGGGTAGAACCAGGCAGAGAATTCCCGGCTAGCAGCTTCCCTGTGGCGGGGAAGTGCAAACGTACACGTTTTCGGCCGAAAACGCGTTTTCCGGCGAAAACGCACACCACGGCTCTTTCTGAGAAAAAGCAAGCACGGAGGACGAGAACCGCTTTTGCCCTGCGTAGCGTTCCGGGCAGCGGGTAGAACCAGGCAGAGAATTCCCGGCTAGCAGCTTCCCTGTGGCGGGGAAGTGCAAACGTACACGTTTTCGGCCGAAAACGCGTTTTCCGGCGAAAACGCACACCACGGCTCTTTCTGAGAAAAAGCAAGCACGGAGGACGAGAACCGCTTTTGCCCTGCGTAGCGTTCCGGGCAGCGGGTAGAACCAGGCAGAGAATTCCCGGCTAGCAGCTTCCCTGTGGCGGGGAAGTGCAAACGTACACGTTTTCGGCCGAAAACGCGTTTTCCGGCGAAAACGCACACCACGGCTCTTTCTGAGAAAAAGCAAGCACGGAGGACGAGAACCGCTTTTGCCCTGCGTAGCGTTCCGGGCAGCGGGTAGAACCAGGCAGAGAATTCCCGGCTAGCAGCTTCCCTGTGGCGGGGAAGTGCAAACGTACACGTTTTCGGCCGAAAACGCGTTTTCCGGCGAAAACGCACACCACGGCTCTTTCTGAGAAAAAGCAAGCACGGAGGACGAGAACCGCTTTTGCCCTGCGTAGCGTTCCGGGCAGCGGGTAGAACCAGGCAGAGAATTCCCGGCTAGCAGCTTCCCTGTGGCGGGGAAGTGCAAACGTACACGTTTTCGGCCGAAAACGCGTTTTCCGGCGAAAACGCACACCACGGCTCTTTCTGAGAAAAAGCAAGCACGGAGGACGAGAACCGCTTTTGCCCTGCGTAGCGTTCCGGGCAGCGGGTAGAACCAGGCAGAGAATTCCCGGCTAGCAGCTTCCCTGTGGCGGGGAAGTGCAAACGTACACGTTTTCGGCCGAAAACGCGTTTTCCGGCGAAAACGCACACCACGGCTCTTTCTGAGAAAAAGCAAGCACGGAGGACGAGAACCGCTTTTGCCCTGCGTAGCGTTCCGGGCAGCGGGTAGAACCAGGCAGAGAATTCCCGGCTAGCAGCTTCCCTGTGGCGGGGAAGTGCAAACGTACACGTTTTCGGCCGAAAACGCGTTTTCCGGCGAAAACGCACACCACGGCTCTTTCTGAGAAAAAGCAAGCACGGAGGACGAGAACCGCTTTTGCCCTGCGTAGCGTTCCGGGCAGCGGGTAGAACCAGGCAGAGAATTCCCGGCTAGCAGCTTCCCTGTGGCGGGGAAGTGCAAACGTACACGTTTTCGGCCGAAAACGCGTTTTCCGGCGAAAACGCACACCACGGCTCTTTCTGAGAAAAAGCAAGCACGGAGGACGAGAACCGCTTTTGCCCTGCGTAGCGTTCCGGGCAGCGGGTAGAACCAGGCAGAGAATTCCCGGCTAGCAGCTTCCCTGTGGCGGGGAAGTGCAAACGTACACGTTTTCGGCCGAAAACGCGTTTTCCGGCGAAAACGCACACCACGGCTCTTTCTGAGAAAAAGCAAGCACGGAGGACGAGAACCGCTTTTGCCCTGCGTAGCGTTCCGGGCAGCGGGTAGAACCAGGCAGAGAATTCCCGGCTAGCAGCTTCCCTGTGGCGGGGAAGTGCAAACGTACACGTTTTCGGCCGAAAACGCGTTTTCCGGCGAAAACGCACACCACGGCTCTTTCTGAGAAAAAGCAAGCACGGAGGACGAGAACCGCTTTTGCCCTGCGTAGCGTTCCGGGCAGCGGGTAGAACCAGGCAGAGAATTCCCGGCTAGCAGCTTCCCTGTGGCGGGGAAGTGCAAACGTACACGTTTTCGGCCGAAAACGCGTTTTCCGGCGAAAACGCACACCACGGCTCTTTCTGAGAAAAAGCAAGCACGGAGGACGAGAACCGCTTTTGCCCTGCGTAGCGTTCCGGGCAGCGGGTAGAACCAGGCAGAGAATTCCCGGCTAGCAGCTTCCCTGTGGCGGGGAAGTGCAAACGTACACGTTTTCGGCCGAAAACGCGTTTTCCGGCGAAAACGCACACCACGGCTCTTTCTGAGAAAAAGCAAGCACGGAGGACGAGAACCGCTTTTGCCCTGCGTAGCGTTCCGGGCAGCGGGTAGAACCAGGCAGAGAATTCCCGGCTAGCAGCTTCCCTGTGGCGGGGAAGTGCAAACGTACACGTTTTCGGCCGAAAACGCGTTTTCCGGCGAAAACGCACACCACGGCTCTTTCTGAGAAAAAGCAAGCACGGAGGACGAGAACCGCTTTTGCCCTGCGTAGCGTTCCGGGCAGCGGGTAGAACCAGGCAGAGAATTCCCGGCTAGCAGCTTCCCTGTGGCGGGGAAGTGCAAACGTACACGTTTTCGGCCGAAAACGCGTTTTCCGGCGAAAACGCACACCACGGCTCTTTCTGAGAAAAAGCAAGCACGGAGGACGAGAACCGCTTTTGCCCTGCGTAGCGTTCCGGGCAGCGGGTAGAACCAGGCAGAGAATTCCCGGCTAGCAGCTTCCCTGTGGCGGGGAAGTGCAAACGTACACGTTTTCGGCCGAAAACGCGTTTTCCGGCGAAAACGCACACCACGGCTCTTTCTGAGAAAAAGCAAGCACGGAGGACGAGAACCGCTTTTGCCCTGCGTAGCGTTCCGGGCAGCGGGTAGAACCAGGCAGAGAATTCCCGGCTAGCAGCTTCCCTGTGGCGGGGAAGTGCAAACGTACACGTTTTCGGCCGAAAACGCGTTTTCCGGCGAAAACGCACACCACGGCTCTTTCTGAGAAAAAGCAAGCACGGAGGACGAGAACCGCTTTTGCCCTGCGTAGCGTTCCGGGCAGCGGGTAGAACCAGGCAGAGAATTCCCGGCTAGCAGCTTCCCTGTGGCGGGGAAGTGCAAACGTACACGTTTTCGGCCGAAAACGCGTTTTCCGGCGAAAACGCACACCACGGCTCTTTCTGAGAAAAAGCAAGCACGGAGGACGAGAACCGCTTTTGCCCTGCGTAGCGTTCCGGGCAGCGGGTAGAACCAGGCAGAGAATTCCCGGCTAGCAGCTTCCCTGTGGCGGGGAAGTGCAAACGTACACGTTTTCGGCCGAAAACGCGTTTTCCGGCGAAAACGCACACCACGGCTCTTTCTGAGAAAAAGCAAGCACGGAGGACGAGAACCGCTTTTGCCCTGCGTAGCGTTCCGGGCAGCGGGTAGAACCAGGCAGAGAATTCCCGGCTAGCAGCTTCCCTGTGGCGGGGAAGTGCAAACGTACACGTTTTCGGCCGAAAACGCGTTTTCCGGCGAAAACGCACACCACGGCTCTTTCTGAGAAAAAGCAAGCACGGAGGACGAGAACCGCTTTTGCCCTGCGTAGCGTTCCGGGCAGCGGGTAGAACCAGGCAGAGAATTCCCGGCTAGCAGCTTCCCTGTGGCGGGGAAGTGCAAACGTACACGTTTTCGGCCGAAAACGCGTTTTCCGGCGAAAACGCACACCACGGCTCTTTCTGAGAAAAAGCAAGCACGGAGGACGAGAACCGCTTTTGCCCTGCGTAGCGTTCCGGGCAGCGGGTAGAACCAGGCAGAGAATTCCCGGCTAGCAGCTTCCCTGTGGCGGGGAAGTGCAAACGTACACGTTTTCGGCCGAAAACGCGTTTTCCGGCGAAAACGCACACCACGGCTCTTTCTGAGAAAAAGCAAGCACGGAGGACGAGAACCGCTTTTGCCCTGCGTAGCGTTCCGGGCAGCGGGTAGAACCAGGCAGAGAATTCCCGGCTAGCAGCTTCCCTGTGGCGGGGAAGTGCAAACGTACACGTTTTCGGCCGAAAACGCGTTTTCCGGCGAAAACGCACACCACGGCTCTTTCTGAGAAAAAGCAAGCACGGAGGACGAGAACCGCTTTTGCCCTGCGTAGCGTTCCGGGCAGCGGGTAGAACCAGGCAGAGAATTCCCGGCTAGCAGCTTCCCTGTGGCGGGGAAGTGCAAACGTACACGTTTTCGGCCGAAAACGCGTTTTCCGGCGAAAACGCACACCACGGCTCTTTCTGAGAAAAAGCAAGCACGGAGGACGAGAACCGCTTTTGCCCTGCGTAGCGTTCCGGGCAGCGGGTAGAACCAGGCAGAGAATTCCCGGCTAGCAGCTTCCCTGTGGCGGGGAAGTGCAAACGTACACGTTTTCGGCCGAAAACGCGTTTTCCGGCGAAAACGCACACCACGGCTCTTTCTGAGAAAAAGCAAGCACGGAGGACGAGAACCGCTTTTGCCCTGCGTAGCGTTCCGGGCAGCGGGTAGAACCAGGCAGAGAATTCCCGGCTAGCAGCTTCCCTGTGGCGGGGAAGTGCAAACGTACACGTTTTCGGCCGAAAACGCGTTTTCCGGCGAAAACGCACACCACGGCTCTTTCTGAGAAAAAGCAAGCACGGAGGACGAGAACCGCTTTTGCCCTGCGTAGCGTTCCGGGCAGCGGGTAGAACCAGGCAGAGAATTCCCGGCTAGCAGCTTCCCTGTGGCGGGGAAGTGCAAACGTACACGTTTTCGGCCGAAAACGCGTTTTCCGGCGAAAACGCACACCACGGCTCTTTCTGAGAAAAAGCAAGCACGGAGGACGAGAACCGCTTTTGCCCTGCGTAGCGTTCCGGGCAGCGGGTAGAACCAGGCAGAGAATTCCCGGCTAGCAGCTTCCCTGTGGCGGGGAAGTGCAAACGTACACGTTTTCGGCCGAAAACGCGTTTTCCGGCGAAAACGCACACCACGGCTCTTTCTGAGAAAAAGCAAGCACGGAGGACGAGAACCGCTTTTGCCCTGCGTAGCGTTCCGGGCAGCGGGTAGAACCAGGCAGAGAATTCCCGGCTAGCAGCTTCCCTGTGGCGGGGAAGTGCAAACGTACACGTTTTCGGCCGAAAACGCGTTTTCCGGCGAAAACGCACACCACGGCTCTTTCTGAGAAAAAGCAAGCACGGAGGACGAGAACCGCTTTTGCCCTGCGTAGCGTTCCGGGCAGCGGGTAGAACCAGGCAGAGAATTCCCGGCTAGCAGCTTCCCTGTGGCGGGGAAGTGCAAACGTACACGTTTCGGCCGAAAACGCGTTTTCCGGCGAAAACGCACACCACGGCTCTTTCTGAGAAAAAGCAAGCACGGAGGACGAGAACCGCTTTTGCCCTGCGTAGCGTTCCGGGCAGCGGGTAGAACCAGGCAGAGAATTCCCGGCTAGCAGCTTCCCTGTGGCGGGGAAGTGCAAACGTACACGTTTTCGGCCGAAAACGCGTTTTCCGGCGAAATCGCACACCACGGCTCTTTCTGAGAAAAAGCAAGCACGGAGGACAAGAACCGCTTTTGCCCTGCGTAGCGTTCCGGGCAGCGGGTAGAACCAGGCAGAGAATTCCCGGCTAGCAGCTTCCCTGTGGCGGGGAAGTGCAAACGTACACGTTTTCGGCCGAAAACGCGTTTTCCGGCGAAATCGCACACCACGGCTCTTTCTGAGAAAAAGCAAGCACGGAGGACGAGAACCGCTTTTGCCCTGCGTAGCGTTCCGGGCAGCGGGTAGAACCAGGCAGAGAATTCCCGGCTAGCAGCTTCCCTGTGGCGGGGAAGTGCAAACGTACACGTTTTCGGCCGAAAACGCGTTTTCCGGCGAAAACGCACACCACGGCTCTTTCTGAGAAAAAGCAAGCACGGAGGACGAGAACCGCTTTTGCCCTGCGTAGCGTTCCGGGCAGCGGGTAGAACCAGGCAGAGAATTCCCGGCTAGCAGCTTCCCTGTGGCGGGGAAGTGCAAACGTACACGTTTTCGGCCGAAAACGCGTTTTCCGGCGAAAACGCACACCACGGCTCTTTCTGAGAAAAAGCAAGCACGGAGGACGAGAACCGCTTTTGCCCTGCGTAGCGTTCCGGGCAGCGGGTAGAACCAGGCAGAGAATTCCCGGCTAGCAGCTTCCCTGTGGCGGGGAAGTGCAAACGTACACGTTTTCGGCCGAAAACGCGTTTTCCGGCGAAAACGCACACCACGGCTCTTTCTGAGAAAAAGCAAGCACGGAGGACGAGAACCGCTTTTGCCCTGCGTAGCGTTCCGGGCAGCGGGTAGAACCAGGCAGAGAATTCCCGGCTAGCAGCTTCCCTGTGGCGGGGAAGTGCAAACGTACACGTTTTCGGCCGAAAACGCGTTTTCCGGCGAAAACGCACACCACGGCTCTTTCTGAGAAAAAGCAAGCACGGAGGACGAGAACCGCTTTTGCCCTGCGTAGCGTTCCGGGCAGCGGGTAGAACCAGGCAGAGAATTCCCGGCTAGCAGCTTCCCTGTGGCGGGGAAGTGCAAACGTACACGTTTTCGGCCGAAAACGCGTTTTCCGGCGAAAACGCACACCACGGCTCTTTCTGAGAAAAAGCAAGCACGGAGGACGAGAACCGCTTTTGCCCTGCGTAGCGTTCCGGGCAGCGGGTAGAACCAGGCAGAGAATTCCCGGCTAGCAGCTTCCCTGTGGCGGGGAAGTGCAAACGTACACGTTTTCGGCCGAAAACGCGTTTTCCGGCGAAAACGCACACCACGGCTCTTTCTGAGAAAAAGCAAGCACGGAGGACGAGAACCGCTTTTGCCCTGCGTAGCGTTCCGGGCAGCGGGTAGAACCAGGCAGAGAATTCCCGGCTAGCAGCTTCCCTGTGGCGGGGAAGTGCAAACGTACACGTTTTCGGCCGAAAACGCGTTTTCCGGCGAAAACGCACACCACGGCTCTTTCTGAGAAAAAGCAAGCACGGAGGACGAGAACCGCTTTTGCCCTGCGTAGCGTTCCGGGCAGCGGGTAGAACCAGGCAGAGAATTCCCGGCTAGCAGCTTCCCTGTGGCGGGGAAGTGCAAACGTACACGTTTTCGGCCGAAAACGCGTTTTCCGGCGAAAACGCACACCACGGCTCTTTCTGAGAAAAAGCAAGCACGGAGGACGAGAACCGCTTTTGCCCTGCGTAGCGTTCCGGGCAGCGGGTAGAACCAGGCAGAGAATTCCCGGCTAGCAGCTTCCCTGTGGCGGGGAAGTGCAAACGTACACGTTTTCGGCCGAAAACGCGTTTTCCGGCGAAAACGCACACCACGGCTCTTTCTGAGAAAAAGCAAGCACGGAGGACGAGAACCGCTTTTGCCCTGCGTAGCGTTCCGGGCAGCGGGTAGAACCAGGCAGAGAATTCCCGGCTAGCAGCTTCCCTGTGGCGGGGAAGTGCAAACGTACACGTTTTCGGCCGAAAACGCGTTTTCCGGCGAAAACGCACACCACGGCTCTTTCTGAGAAAAAGCAAGCACGGAGGACGAGAACCGCTTTTGCCCTGCGTAGCGTTCCGGGCAGCGGGTAGAACCAGGCAGAGAATTCCCGGCTAGCAGCTTCCCTGTGGCGGGGAAGTGCAAACGTACACGTTTTCGGCCGAAAACGCGTTTTCCGGCGAAAACGCACACCACGGCTCTTTCTGAGAAAAAGCAAGCACGGAGGACGAGAACCGCTTTTGCCCTGCGTAGCGTTCCGGGCAGCGGGTAGAACCAGGCAGAGAATTCCCGGCTAGCAGCTTCCCTGTGGCGGGGAAGTGCAAACGTACACGTTTTCGGCCGAAAACGCGTTTTCCGGCGAAAACGCACACCACGGCTCTTTCTGAGAAAAAGCAAGCACGGAGGACGAGAACCGCTTTTGCCCTGCGTAGCGTTCCGGGCAGCGGGTAGAACCAGGCAGAGAATTCCCGGCTAGCAGCTTCCCTGTGGCGGGGAAGTGCAAACGTACACGTTTTCGGCCGAAAACGCGTTTTCCGGCGAAAACGCACACCACGGCTCTTTCTGAGAAAAAGCAAGCACGGAGGACGAGAACCGCTTTTGCCCTGCGTAGCGTTCCGGGCAGCGGGTAGAACCAGGCAGAGAATTCCCGGCTAGCAGCTTCCCTGTGGCGGGGAAGTGCAAACGTACACGTTTTCGGCCGAAAACGCGTTTTCCGGCGAAAACGCACACCACGGCTCTTTCTGAGAAAAAGCAAGCACGGAGGACGAGAACCGCTTTTGCCCTGCGTAGCGTTCCGGGCAGCGGGTAGAACCAGGCAGAGAATTCCCGGCTAGCAGCTTCCCTGTGGCGGGGAAGTGCAAACGTACACGTTTTCGGCCGAAAACGCGTTTTCCGGCGAAAACGCACACCACGGCTCTTTCTGAGAAAAAGCAAGCACGGAGGACGAGAACCGCTTTTGCCCTGCGTAGCGTTCCGGGCAGCGGGTAGAACCAGGCAGAGAATTCCCGGCTAGCAGCTTCCCTGTGGCGGGGAAGTGCAAACGTACACGTTTTCGGCCGAAAACGCGTTTTCCGGCGAAAACGCACACCACGGCTCTTTCTGAGAAAAAGCAAGCACGGAGGACGAGAACCGCTTTTGCCCTGCGTAGCGTTCCGGGCAGCGGGTAGAACCAGGCAGAGAATTCCCGGCTAGCAGCTTCCCTGTGGCGGGGAAGTGCAAACGTACACGTTTTCGGCCGAAAACGCGTTTTCCGGCGAAAACGCACACCACGGCTCTTTCTGAGAAAAAGCAAGCACGGAGGACGAGAACCGCTTTTGCCCTGCGTAGCGTTCCGGGCAGCGGGTAGAACCAGGCAGAGAATTCCCGGCTAGCAGCTTCCCTGTGGCGGGGAAGTGCAAACGTACACGTTTTCGGCCGAAAACGCGTTTTCCGGCGAAAACGCACACCACGGCTCTTTCTGAGAAAAAGCAAGCACGGAGGACGAGAACCGCTTTTGCCCTGCGTAGCGTTCCGGGCAGCGGGTAGAACCAGGCAGAGAATTCCCGGCTAGCAGCTTCCCTGTGGCGGGGAAGTGCAAACGTACACGTTTTCGGCCGAAAACGCGTTTTCCGGCGAAAACGCACACCACGGCTCTTTCTGAGAAAAAGCAAGCACGGAGGACGAGAACCGCTTTTGCCCTGCGTAGCGTTCCGGGCAGCGGGTAGAACCAGGCAGAGAATTCCCGGCTAGCAGCTTCCCTGTGGCGGGGAAGTGCAAACGTACACGTTTTCGGCCGAAAACGCGTTTTCCGGCGAAAACGCACACCACGGCTCTTTCTGAGAAAAAGCAAGCACGGAGGACGAGAACCGCTTTTGCCCTGCGTAGCGTTCCGGGCAGCGGGTAGAACCAGGCAGAGAATTCCCGGCTAGCAGCTTCCCTGTGGCGGGGAAGTGCAAACGTACACGTTTTCGGCCGAAAACGCGTTTTCCGGCGAAAACGCACACCACGGCTCTTTCTGAGAAAAAGCAAGCACGGAGGACGAGAACCGCTTTTGCCCTGCGTAGCGTTCCGGGCAGCGGGTAGAACCAGGCAGAGAATTCCCGGCTAGCAGCTTCCCTGTGGCGGGGAAGTGCAAACGTACACGTTTTCGGCCGAAAACGCGTTTTCCGGCGAAAACGCACACCACGGCTCTTTCTGAGAAAAAGCAAGCACGGAGGACGAGAACCGCTTTTGCCCTGCGTAGCGTTCCGGGCAGCGGGTAGAACCAGGCAGAGAATTCCCGGCTAGCAGCTTCCCTGTGGCGGGGAAGTGCAAACGTACACGTTTTCGGCCGAAAACGCGTTTTCCGGCGAAAACGCACACCACGGCTCTTTCTGAGAAAAAGCAAGCACGGAGGACGAGAACCGCTTTTGCCCTGCGTAGCGTTCCGGGCAGCGGGTAGAACCAGGCAGAGAATTCCCGGCTAGCAGCTTCCCTGTGGCGGGGAAGTGCAAACGTACACGTTTTCGGCCGAAAACGCGTTTTCCGGCGAAAACGCACACCACGGCTCTTTCTGAGAAAAAGCAAGCACGGAGGACGAGAACCGCTTTTGCCCTGCGTAGCGTTCCGGGCAGCGGGTAGAACCAGGCAGAGAATTCCCGGCTAGCAGCTTCCCTGTGGCGGGGAAGTGCAAACGTACACGTTTTCGGCCGAAAACGCGTTTTCCGGCGAAAACGCACACCACGGCTCTTTCTGAGAAAAAGCAAGCACGGAGGACGAGAACCGCTTTTGCCCTGCGTAGCGTTCCGGGCAGCGGGTAGAACCAGGCAGAGAATTCCCGGCTAGCAGCTTCCCTGTGGCGGGGAAGTGCAAACGTACACGTTTTCGGCCGAAAACGCGTTTTCCGGCGAAAACGCACACCACGGCTCTTTCTGAGAAAAAGCAAGCACGGAGGACGAGAACCGCTTTTGCCCTGCGTAGCGTTCCGGGCAGCGGGTAGAACCAGGCAGAGAATTCCCGGCTAGCAGCTTCCCTGTGGCGGGGAAGTGCAAACGTACACGTTTTCGGCCGAAAACGCGTTTTCCGGCGAAAACGCACACCACGGCTCTTTCTGAGAAAAAGCAAGCACGGAGGACGAGAACCGCTTTTGCCCTGCGTAGCGTTCCGGGCAGCGGGTAGAACCAGGCAGAGAATTCCCGGCTAGCAGCTTCCCTGTGGCGGGGAAGTGCAAACGTACACGTTTTCGGCCGAAAACGCGTTTTCCGGCGAAAACGCACACCACGGCTCTTTCTGAGAAAAAGCAAGCACGGAGGACGAGAACCGCTTTTGCCCTGCGTAGCGTTCCGGGCAGCGGGTAGAACCAGGCAGAGAATTCCCGGCTAGCAGCTTCCCTGTGGCGGGGAAGTGCAAACGTACACGTTTTCGGCCGAAAACGCGTTTTCCGGCGAAAACGCACACCACGGCTCTTTCTGAGAAAAAGCAAGCACGGAGGACGAGAACCGCTTTTGCCCTGCGTAGCGTTCCGGGCAGCGGGTAGAACCAGGCAGAGAATTCCCGGCTAGCAGCTTCCCTGTGGCGGGGAAGTGCAAACGTACACGTTTTCGGCCGAAAACGCGTTTTCCGGCGAAAACGCACACCACGGCTCTTTCTGAGAAAAAGCAAGCACGGAGGACGAGAACCGCTTTTGCCCTGCGTAGCGTTCCGGGCAGCGGGTAGAACCAGGCAGAGAATTCCCGGCTAGCAGCTTCCCTGTGGCGGGGAAGTGCAAACGTACACGTTTTCGGCCGAAAACGCGTTTTCCGGCGAAAACGCACACCACGGCTCTTTCTGAGAAAAAGCAAGCACGGAGGACGAGAACCGCTTTTGCCCTGCGTAGCGTTCCGGGCAGCGGGTAGAACCAGGCAGAGAATTCCCGGCTAGCAGCTTCCCTGTGGCGGGGAAGTGCAAACGTACACGTTTTCGGCCGAAAACGCGTTTTCCGGCGAAAACGCACACCACGGCTCTTTCTGAGAAAAAGCAAGCACGGAGGACGAGAACCGCTTTTGCCCTGCGTAGCGTTCCGGGCAGCGGGTAGAACCAGGCAGAGAATTCCCGGCTAGCAGCTTCCCTGTGGCGGGGAAGTGCAAACGTACACGTTTTCGGCCGAAAACGCGTTTTCCGGCGAAAACGCACACCACGGCTCTTTCTGAGAAAAAGCAAGCACGGAGGACGAGAACCGCTTTTGCCCTGCGTAGCGTTCCGGGCAGCGGGTAGAACCAGGCAGAGAATTCCCGGCTAGCAGCTTCCCTGTGGCGGGGAAGTGCAAACGTACACGTTTTCGGCCGAAAACGCGTTTTCCGGCGAAAACGCACACCACGGCTCTTTCTGAGAAAAAGCAAGCACGGAGGACGAGAACCGCTTTTGCCCTGCGTAGCGTTCCGGGCAGCGGGTAGAACCAGGCAGAGAATTCCCGGCTAGCAGCTTCCCTGTGGCGGGGAAGTGCAAACGTACACGTTTTCGGCCGAAAACGCGTTTTCCGGCGAAAACGCACACCACGGCTCTTTCTGAGAAAAAGCAAGCACGGAGGACGAGAACCGCTTTTGCCCTGCGTAGCGTTCCGGGCAGCGGGTAGAACCAGGCAGAGAATTCCCGGCTAGCAGCTTCCCTGTGGCGGGGAAGTGCAAACGTACACGTTTTCGGCCGAAAACGCGTTTTCCGGCGAAATCGCACACCACGGCTCTTTCTGAGAAAAAGCAAGCACGGAGGACGAGAAGCGCTTTTGCCCTGCGTAGCGTTCCGGGCAGCGGGTAGAACCAGGCAGAGAATTCCCGGCTAGCAGCTTCCCTGTGGCGGGGAAGTGCAAACGTACACGTTTTCGGCCGAAAACGCGTTTTCCGGCGAAAACGCACACCACGGCTCTTTCTGAGAAAAAGCAAGCACGGAGGACGAACCGCTTTTGCCCTGCGTAGCGTTCCGGGCAGCGGGTAGAACCGATTCCCTGTGGCGGGGAAGTGCAAACGTACACGTTTTCGGGAAGTGCAAACGTACACGTTTTCGGCCGAAAACGCGTTTTCCGGCGAAAACGCACACCACGGCTCTTTCTGAGAAAAAGCAAGCACGGAGGACGAGAACCGCTTTTGCCCTGCGTAGCGTTCCGGGCAGCGGGTAGAACCAGGCAGAGAATTCCCGGCTAGCAGCTTCCCTGTGGCGGGGAAGTGCAAACGTACACGTTTTCGGCCGAAAACGCGTTTTCCGGCGAAAACGCACACCACGGCTCTTTCTGAGAAAAAGCAAGCACGGAGGACGAGAACCGCTTTTGCCCTGCGTAGCGTTCCGGGCAGCGGGTAGAACCAGGCAGAGAATTCCCGGCTAGCAGCTTCCCTGTGGCGGGGAAGTGCAAACGTACACGTTTTCGGCCGAAAACGCGTTTTCCGGCGAAAACGCACACCACGGCTCTTTCTGAGAAAAAGCAAGCACGGAGGACGAGAACCGCTTTTGCCCTGCGTAGCGTTCCGGGCAGCGGGTAGAACCAGGCAGAGAATTCCCGGCTAGCAGCTTCCCTGTGGCGGGGAAGTGCAAACGTACACGTTTTCGGCCGAAAACGCGTTTTCCGGCGAAAACGCACACCACGGCTCTTTCTGAGAAAAAGCAAGCACGGAGGACGAGAACCGCTTTTGCCCTGCGTAGCGTTCCGGGCAGCGGGTAGAACCAGGCAGAGAATTCCCGGCTAGCAGCTTCCCTGTGGCGGGGAAGTGCAAACGTACACGTTTTCGGCCGAAAACGCGTTTTCCGGCGAAAACGCACACCACGGCTCTTTCTGAGAAAAAGCAAGCACGGAGGACGAGAACCGCTTTTGCCCTGCGTAGCGTTCCGGGCAGCGGGTAGAACCAGGCAGAGAATTCCCGGCTAGCAGCTTCCCTGTGGCGGGGAAGTGCAAACGTACACGTTTTCGGCCGAAAACGCGTTTTCCGGCGAAAACGCACACCACGGCTCTTTCTGAGAAAAAGCAAGCACGGAGGACGAGAACCGCTTTTGCCCTGCGTAGCGTTCCGGGCAGCGGGTAGAACCAGGCAGAGAATTCCCGGCTAGCAGCTTCCCTGTGGCGGGGAAGTGCAAACGTACACGTTTTCGGCCGAAAACGCGTTTTCCGGCGAAAACGCACACCACGGCTCTTTCTGAGAAAAAGCAAGCACGGAGGACGAGAACCGCTTTTGCCCTGCGTAGCGTTCCGGGCAGCGGGTAGAACCAGGCAGAGAATTCCCGGCTAGCAGCTTCCCTGTGGCGGGGAAGTGCAAACGTACACGTTTTCGGCCGAAAACGCGTTTTCCGGCGAAAACGCACACCACGGCTCTTTCTGAGAAAAAGCAAGCACGGAGGACGAGAACCGCTTTTGCCCTGCGTAGCGTTCCGGGCAGCGGGTAGAACCAGGCAGAGAATTCCCGGCTAGCAGCTTCCCTGTGGCGGGGAAGTGCAAACGTACACGTTTTCGGCCGAAAACGCGTTTTCCGGCGAAAACGCACACCACGGCTCTTTCTGAGAAAAAGCAAGCACGGAGGACGAGAACCGCTTTTGCCCTGCGTAGCGTTCCGGGCAGCGGGTAGAACCAGGCAGAGAATTCCCGGCTAGCAGCTTCCCTGTGGCGGGGAAGTGCAAACGTACACGTTTTCGGCCGAAAACGCGTTTTCCGGCGAAAACGCACACCACGGCTCTTTCTGAGAAAAAGCAAGCACGGAGGACGAGAACCGCTTTTGCCCTGCGTAGCGTTCCGGGCAGCGGGTAGAACCAGGCAGAGAATTCCCGGCTAGCAGCTTCCCTGTGGCGGGGAAGTGCAAACGTACACGTTTTCGGCCGAAAACGCGTTTTCCGGCGAAAACGCACACCACGGCTCTTTCTGAGAAAAAGCAAGCACGGAGGACGAGAACCGCTTTTGCCCTGCGTAGCGTTCCGGGCAGCGGGTAGAACCAGGCAGAGAATTCCCGGCTAGCAGCTTCCCTGTGGCGGGGAAGTGCAAACGTACACTTTTTCGGCCGAAAACGCGTTTTCCGGCGAAATCGCACACCACGGCTCTTTCTGAGAAAAAGCAAGCACGGAGGACAAGAACCGCTTTTGCCCTGCGTAGCGTTCCGGGCAGCGGGTAGAACCAGGCAGAGAATTCCCGGCTAGCAGCTTCCCTGTGGCGGGGAAGTGCAAACGTACACGTTTTCGGCCGAAAACGCGTTTTCCGGCGAAAACGCACACCACGGCTCTTTCTGAGAAAAAGCAAGCACGGAGGACGAGAAGCGCTTTTGCCCTGCGTAGCGTTCCGGGCAGCGGGTAGAACCAGGCAGAGAATTCCCGGCTAGCAGCTTCCCTGTGGCGGGGAAGTGCAAACGTACACGTTTTCGGCCGAAAACGCGTTTTCCGGCGAAAACGCACACCACGGCTCTTTCTGAGAAAAAGCAAGCACGGAGGACGAGAACCGCTTTTGCCCTGCGTAGCGTTCCGGGCAGCGGGTAGAACCAGGCAGAGAATTCCCGGCTAGCAGCTTCCCTGTGGCGGGGAAGTGCAAACGTACACGTTTTCGGCCGAAAACGCGTTTTCCGGCGAAAACGCACACCACGGCTCTTTCTGAGAAAAAGCAAGCACGGAGGACGAGAACCGCTTTTGCCCTGCGTAGCGTTCCGGGCAGCGGGTAGAACCAGGCAGAGAATTCCCGGCTAGCAGCTTCCCTGTGGCGGGGAAGTGCAAACGTACACGTTTTCGGCCGAAAACGCGTTTTCCGGCGAAAACGCACACCACGGCTCTTTCTGAGAAAAAGCAAGCACGGAGGACGAGAACCGCTTTTGCCCTGCGTAGCGTTCCGGGCAGCGGGTAGAACCAGGCAGAGAATTCCCGGCTAGCAGCTTCCCTGTGGCGGGGAAGTGCAAACGTACACGTTTTCGGCCGAAAACGCGTTTTCCGGCGAAAACGCACACCACGGCTCTTTCTGAGAAAAAGCAAGCACGGAGGACGAGAACCGCTTTTGCCCTGCGTAGCGTTCCGGGCAGCGGGTAGAACCAGGCAGAGAATTCCCGGCTAGCAGCTTCCCTGTGGCGGGGAAGTGCAAACGTACACTTTCGGCCGAAAACGCGTTTTCCGGCGAAATCGCACACCACGGCTCTTTCTGAGAAAAAGCAAGCACGGAGGACGAGAACCGCTTTTGCCCTGCGTAGCGTTCCGGGCAGCGGGTAGAACCAGGCAGAGAATTCCCGGCTAGCAGCTTCCCTGTGGCGGGGAAGTGCAAACGTACACGTTTTCGGCCGAAAACGCGTTTTCCGGCGAAAACGCACACCACGGCTCTTTCTGAGAAAAAGCAAGCACGGAGGACGAGAACCGCTTTTGCCCTGCGTAGCGTTCCGGGCAGCGGGTAGAACCAGGCAGAGAATTCCCGGCTAGCAGCTTCCCTGTGGCGGGGAAGTGCAAACGTACACGTTTTCGGCCGAAAACGCGTTTTCCGGCGAAAACGCACACCACGGCTCTTTCTGAGAAAAAGCAAGCACGGAGGACGAGAACCGCTTTTGCCCTGCGTAGCGTTCCGGGCAGCGGGTAGAACCAGGCAGAGAATTCCCGGCTAGCAGCTTCCCTGTGGCGGGGAAGTGCAAACGTACACGTTTTCGGCCGAAAACGCGTTTTCCGGCGAAAACGCACACCACGGCTCTTTCTGAGAAAAAGCAAGCACGGAGGACGAGAACCGCTTTTGCCCTGCGTAGCGTTCCGGGCAGCGGGTAGAACCAGGCAGAGAATTCCCGGCTAGCAGCTTCCCTGTGGCGGGGAAGTGCGAACGTACACGTTTTCGGCCGAAAACGCGTTTTCTGGCGAAAACGCACACCACGGCTCTTTCTGAGAAAAAGCAAGCACGGAGGACGAGAACCGCTTTTGTCCTGCGTAGCGTTCCGGGCAGCGTGTAGAACCAGGCAGAGAATTCCGGCTAGCAGCTTCCCTGTGGCGGGGAAGTGCAAACATACACGTTTTCGGCCGAAAACGCGTTTTCCGGCGAAAACGCACACCACGGCTCTTTCTGAGAAAAAGCAAGCACGGAGGACGAGAACCGCTTTTGCCCTGCGTAGCGTTCCGGGCAGCGGGTAGAACCAGGCAGAGAATTCCCGGCTAGCAGCTTCCCTGTGGCGGGGAAGTGCAAACGTACACGTTTTCGGCCGAAAACGCGTTTTCCGGCGAAAACGCACACCACGGCTCTTTCTGAGAAAAAGCAAGCACGGAGGACGAGAACCGCTTTTGCCCTGCGTAGCGTTCCGGGCAGCGGGTAGAACCAGGCAGAGAATTCCCGGCTAGCAGCTTCCCTGTGGCGGGGAAGTGCAAACGTACACGTTTTCGGCCGAAAACGCGTTTTCCGGCGAAAACGCACACCACGGCTCTTTCTGAGAAAAAGCAAGCACGGAGGACGAGAACCGCTTTTGCCCTGCGTAGCGTTCCGGGCAGCGGGTAGAACCAGGCAGAGAATTCCCGGCTAGCAGCTTCCCTGTGGCGGGGAAGTGCAAACGTACACGTTTTCGGCCGAAAACGCGTTTTCCGGCGAAAACGCACACCACGGCTCTTTCTGAGAAAAAGCAAGCACGGAGGACGAGAACCGCTTTTGCCCTGCGTAGCGTTCCGGGCAGCGGGTAGAACCAGGCAGAGAATTCCCGGCTAGCAGCTTCCCTGTGGCGGGGAAGTGCAAACGTACACGTTTTCGGCCGAAAACGCGTTTTCCGGCGAAAACGCACACCACGGCTCTTTCTGAGAAAAAGCAAGCACGGAGGACGAGAACCGCTTTTGCCCTGCGTAGCGTTCCGGGCAGCGGGTAGAACCAGGCAGAGAATTCCCGGCTAGCAGCTTCCCTGTGGCGGGGAAGTGCAAACGTACACGTTTTCGGCCGAAAACGCGTTTTCCGGCGAAAACGCACACCACGGCTCTTTCTGAGAAAAAGCAAGCACGGAGGACGAGAACCGCTTTTGCCCTGCGTAGCGTTCCGGGCAGCGGGTAGAACCAGGCAGAGAATTCCCGGCTAGCAGCTTCCCTGTGGCGGGGAAGTGCAAACGTACACGTTTTCGGCCGAAAACGCGTTTTCCGGCGAAATCGCACACCACGGCTCTTTCTGAGATAAAGCAAGCACGGAGGACGAGAACCGCTTTTGCCCTGCGTAGCGTTCCGGGCAGCGGGTAGAACCAGGCAGAGAATTCCCGGCTAGCAGCTTCCCTGTGGCGGGGAAGTGCAAACGTACACGTTTTCGGCCGAAAACGCGTTTTCCGGCCAAAACGCACACCACGGCTCTTTCTGAGAAAAAGCAAGCACGGAGGACGAGAACCGCTTTTGCCCTGCGTAGCGTTCCGGGCAGCGGGTAGAACCAGGCAGAGAATTCCCGGCTAGCAGCTTCCCTGTGGCGGGGAAGTGCAAACGTACACGTTTTCGGCCGAAAACGCGTTTTCCGGCGAAAACGCACACCACGGCTCTTTCTGAGAAAAAGCAAGCACGGAGGACGAGAACCGCTTTTGCCCTGCGTAGCGTTCCGGGCAGCGGGTAGAACCAGGCAGAGAATTCCCGGCTAGCAGCTTCCCTGTGGCGGGGAAGTGCAAACGTACACTTTCGGCCGAAAACGCGTTTTCCGGCGAAATCGCACACCACGGCTCTTTCTGAGAAAAAGCAAGCACGGAGGACAAGAACCGCTTTTGCCCTGCGTAGCGTTCCGGGCAGCGGGTAGAACCAGGCAGAGAATTCCCGGCTAGCAGCTTCCCTGTGGCGGGGAAGTGCAAACGTACACGTTTTCGGCCGAAAACGCGTTTTCCGGCGAAATCGCACACCACGGCTCTTTCTGAGAAAAAGCAAGCACGGAGGACGAGAACCGCTTTTGCCCTGCGTAGCGTTCCGGGCAGCGGGTAGAACCAGGCAGAGAATTCCCGGCTAGCAGCTTCCCTGTGGCGGGGAAGTGCAAACGTACACGTTTTCGGTCGAAAACGCGTTTTCCGGCGAAAACGCACACCACGGCTCTTTCTGAGAAAAAGCAAGCACGGAGGACGAGAACCGCTTTTGCCCTGCGTAGCGTTCCGGGCAGCGGGTAGAACCAGGCAGAGAATTCCCGGCTAGCAGCTTCCCTGTGGCGGGGAAGTGCAAACGTACACGTTTTCGGCCGAAAACGCGTTTTCCGGCGAAAACGCACACCACGGCTCTTTCTGAGAAAAAGCAAGCACGGAGGACGAGAACCGCTTTTGCCCTGCGTAGCGTTCCGGGCAGCGGGTAGAACCAGGCAGAGAATTCCCGGCTAGCAGCTTCCCTGTGGCGGGGAAGTGCAAACGTACACGTTTTCGGCCGAAAACGCGTTTTCCGGCGAAAACGCACACCACGGCTCTTTCTGAGAAAAAGCAAGCACGGAGGACGAGAACCGCTTTTGCCCTGCGTAGCGTTCCGGGCAGCGGGTAGAACCAGGCAGAGAATTCCCGGCTAGCAGCTTCCCTGTGGCGGGGAAGTGCAAACGTACACGTTTTCGGCCGAAAACGCGTTTTCCGGCGAAAACGCACACCACGGCTCTTTCTGAGAAAAAGCAAGCACGGAGGACGAGAACCGCTTTTGCCCTGCGTAGCGTTCCGGGCAGCGGGTAGAACCAGGCAGAGAATTCCCGGCTAGCAGCTTCCCTGTGGCGGGGAAGTGCAAACGTACACGTTTTCGGCCGAAAACGCGTTTTCCGGCGAAAACGCACACCACGGCTCTTTCTGAGAAAAAGCAAGCACGGAGGACGAGAACCGCTTTTGCCCTGCGTAGCGTTCCGGGCAGCGGGTAGAACCAGGCAGAGAATTCCCGGCTAGCAGCTTCCCTGTGGCGGGGAAGTGCAAACGTACACGTTTTCGGCCGAAAACGCGTTTTCCGGCGAAAACGCACACCACGGCTCTTTCTGAGAAAAAGCAAGCACGGAGGACGAGAACCGCTTTTGCCCTGCGTAGCGTTCCGGGCAGCGGGTAGAACCAGGCAGAGAATTCCCGGCTAGCAGCTTCCCTGTGGCGGGGAAGTGCAAACGTACACGTTTTCGGCCGAAAACGCGTTTTCCGGCGAAAACGCACACCACGGCTCTTTCTGAGAAAAAGCAAGCACGGAGGACGAGAACCGCTTTTGCCCTGCGTAGCGTTCCGGGCAGCGGGTAGAACCAGGCAGAGAATTCCCGGCTAGCAGCTTCCCTGTGGCGGGGAAGTGCAAACGTACACGTTTTCGGCCGAAAACGCGTTTTCCGGCGAAAACGCACACCACGGCTCTTTCTGAGAAAAAGCAAGCACGGAGGACGAGAACCGCTTTTGCCCTGCGTAGCGTTCCGGGCAGCGGGTAGAACCAGGCAGAGAATTCCCGGCTAGCAGCTTCCCTGTGGCGGGGAAGTGCAAACGTACACGTTTTCGGCCGAAAACGCGTTTTCCGGCGAAAACGCACACCACGGCTCTTTCTGAGAAAAAGCAAGCACGGAGGACGAGAACCGCTTTTGCCCTGCGTAGCGTTCCGGGCAGCGGGTAGAACCAGGCAGAGAATTCCCGGCTAGCAGCTTCCCTGTGGCGGGGAAGTGCAAACGTACACGTTTTCGGCCGAAAACGCGTTTTCCGGCGAAAACGCACACCACGGCTCTTTCTGAGAAAAAGCAAGCACGGAGGACGAGAACCGCTTTTGCCCTGCGTAGCGTTCCGGGCAGCGGGTAGAACCAGGCAGAGAATTCCCGGCTAGCAGCTTCCCTGTGGCGGGGAAGTGCAAACGTACACGTTTTCGGCCGAAAACGCGTTTTCCGGCGAAAACGCACACCACGGCTCTTTCTGAGAAAAAGCAAGCACGGAGGACGAGAACCGCTTTTGCCCTGCGTAGCGTTCCGGGCAGCGGGTAGAACCAGGCAGAGAATTCCCGGCTAGCAGCTTCCCTGTGGCGGGGAAGTGCAAACGTACACGTTTTCGGCCGAAAACGCGTTTTCCGGCGAAAACGCACACCACGGCTCTTTCTGAGAAAAAGCAAGCACGGAGGACGAGAACCGCTTTTGCCCTGCGTAGCGTTCCGGGCAGCGGGTAGAACCAGGCAGAGAATTCCCGGCTAGCAGCTTCCCTGTGGCGGGGAAGTGCAAACGTACACGTTTTCGGCCGAAAACGCGTTTTCCGGCGAAAACGCACACCACGGCTCTTTCTGAGAAAAAGCAAGCACGGAGGACGAGAACCGCTTTTGCCCTGCGTAGCGTTCCGGGCAGCGGGTAGAACCAGGCAGAGAATTCCCGGCTAGCAGCTTCCCTGTGGCGGGGAAGTGCAAACGTACACGTTTTCGGCCGAAAACGCGTTTTCCGGCGAAAACGCACACCACGGCTCTTTCTGAGAAAAAGCAAGCACGGAGGACGAGAACCGCTTTTGCCCTGCGTAGCGTTCCGGGCAGCGGGTAGAACCAGGCAGAGAATTCCCGGCTAGCAGCTTCCCTGTGGCGGGGAAGTGCAAACGTACACGTTTTCGGCCGAAAACGCGTTTTCCGGCGAAAACGCACACCACGGCTCTTTCTGAGAAAAAGCAAGCACGGAGGACGAGAACCGCTTTTGCCCTGCGTAGCGTTCCGGGCAGCGGGTAGAACCAGGCAGAGAATTCCCGGCTAGCAGCTTCCCTGTGGCGGGGAAGTGCAAACGTACACGTTTTCGGCCGAAAACGCGTTTTCCGGCGAAAACGCACACCACGGCTCTTTCTGAGAAAAAGCAAGCACGGAGGACGAGAACCGCTTTTGCCCTGCGTAGCGTTCCGGGCAGCGGGTAGAACCAGGCAGAGAATTCCCGGCTAGCAGCTTCCCTGTGGCGGGGAAGTGCAAACGTACACGTTTTCGGCCGAAAACGCGTTTTCCGGCGAAAACGCACACCACGGCTCTTTCTGAGAAAAAGCAAGCACGGAGGACGAGAACCGCTTTTGCCCTGCGTAGCGTTCCGGGCAGCGGGTAGAACCAGGCAGAGAATTCCCGGCTAGCAGCTTCCCTGTGGCGGGGAAGTGCAAACGTACACGTTTTCGGCCGAAAACGCGTTTTCCGGCGAAAACGCACACGACGGCTCTTTCTGAGAAAAAGCAAGCACGGAGGACGAGAACCGCTTTTGCCCTGCGTAGCGTTCCGGGCAGCGGGTAGAACCAGGCAGAGAATTCCCGGCTAGCAGCTTCCCTGTGGCGGGGAAGTGCAAACGTACACGTTTTCGGCCGAAAACGCGTTTTCCGGCGAAAACGCACACCACGGCTCTTTCTGAGAAAAAGCAAGCACGGAGGACGAGAACCGCTTTTGCCCTGCGTAGCGTTCCGGGCAGCGGGTAGAACCAGGCAGAGAATTCCCGGCTAGCAGCTTCCCTGTGGCGGGGAAGTGCAAACGTACACGTTTTCGGCCGAAAACGCGTTTTCCGGCGAAAACGCACACCACGGCTCTTTCTGAGAAAAAGCAAGCACGGAGGACGAGAACCGCTTTTGCCCTGCGTAGCGTTCCGGGCAGCGGGTAGAACCAGGCAGAGAATTCCCGGCTAGCAGCTTCCCTGTGGCGGGGAAGTGCAAACGTACACGTTTTCGGCCGAAAACGCGTTTTCCGGCGAAAACGCACACCACGGCTCTTTCTGAGAAAAAGCAAGCACGGAGGACGAGAACCGCTTTTGCCCTGCGTAGCGTTCCGGGCAGCGGGTAGAACCAGGCAGAGAATTCCCGGCTAGCAGCTTCCCTGTGGCGGGGAAGTGCAAACGTACACGTTTTCGGCCGAAAACGCGTTTTCCGGCGAAAACGCACACCACGGCTCTTTCTGAGAAAAAGCAAGCACGGAGGACGAGAACCGCTTTTGCCCTGCGTAGCGTTCCGGGCAGCGGGTAGAACCAGGCAGAGAATTCCCGGCTAGCAGCTTCCCTGTGGCGGGGAAGTGCAAACGTACACGTTTTCGGCCGAAAACGCGTTTTCCGGCGAAAACGCACACCACGGCTCTTTCTGAGAAAAAGCAAGCACGGAGGACGAGAACCGCTTTTGCCCTGCGTAGCGTTCCGGGCAGCGGGTAGAACCAGGCAGAGAATTCCCGGCTAGCAGCTTCCCTGTGGCGGGGAAGTGCAAACGTACACGTTTTCGGCCGAAAACGCGTTTTCCGGCGAAAACGCACACCACGGCTCTTTCTGAGAAAAAGCAAGCACGGAGGACGAGAACCGCTTTTGCCCTGCGTAGCGTTCCGGGCAGCGGGTAGAACCAGGCAGAGAATTCCCGGCTAGCAGCTTCCCTGTGGCGGGGAAGTGCAAACGTACACGTTTTCGGCCGAAAACGCGTTTTCCGGCGAAAACGCACACCACGGCTCTTTCTGAGAAAAAGCAAGCACGGAGGACGAGAACCGCTTTTGCCCTGCGTAGCGTTCCGGGCAGCGGGTAGAACCAGGCAGAGAATTCCCGGCTAGCAGCTTCCCTGTGGCGGGGAAGTGCAAACGTACACGTTTTCGGCCGAAAACGCGTTTTCCGGCGAAAACGCACACCACGGCTCTTTCTGAGAAAAAGCAAGCACGGAGGACGAGAACCGCTTTTGCCCTGCGTAGCGTTCCGGGCAGCGGGTAGAACCAGGCAGAGAATTCCCGGCTAGCAGCTTCCCTGTGGCGGGGAAGTGCAAACGTACACGTTTTCGGCCGAAAACGCGTTTTCCGGCGAAAACGCACACCACGGCTCTTTCTGAGAAAAAGCAAGCACGGAGGACGAGAACCGCTTTTGCCCTGCGTAGCGTTCCGGGCAGCGGGTAGAACCAGGCAGAGAATTCCCGGCTAGCAGCTTCCCTGTGGCGGGGAAGTGCAAACGTACACGTTTTCGGCCGAAAACGCGTTTTCCGGCGAAAACGCACACCACGGCTCTTTCTGAGAAAAAGCAAGCACGGAGGACGAGAACCGCTTTTGCCCTGCGTAGCGTTCCGGGCAGCGGGTAGAACCAGGCAGAGAATTCCCGGCTAGCAGCTTCCCTGTGGCGGGGAAGTGCAAACGTACACGTTTTCGGCCGAAAACGCGTTTTCCGGCGAAAACGCACACCACGGCTCTTTCTGAGAAAAAGCAAGCACGGAGGACGAGAACCGCTTTTGCCCTGCGTAGCGTTCCGGGCAGCGGGTAGAACCAGGCAGAGAATTCCCGGCTAGCAGCTTCCCTGTGGCGGGGAAGTGCAAACGTACACGTTTTCGGCCGAAAACGCGTTTTCCGGCGAAAACGCACACCACGGCTCTTTCTGAGAAAAAGCAAGCACGGAGGACGAGAACCGCTTTTGCCCTGCGTAGCGTTCCGGGCAGCGGGTAGAACCAGGCAGAGAATTCCCGGCTAGCAGCTTCCCTGTGGCGGGGAAGTGCAAACGTACACGTTTTCGGCCGAAAACGCGTTTTCCGGCGAAAACGCACACCACGGCTCTTTCTGAGAAAAAGCAAGCACGGAGGACGAGAACCGCTTTTGCCCTGCGTAGCGTTCCGGGCAGCGGGTAGAACCAGGCAGAGAATTCCCGGCTAGCAGCTTCCCTGTGGCGGGGAAGTGCAAACGTACCGTTTTCGGCCGAAAAGGCGTTTTCCGGCGAAAACGCACACCACGGCTCTTTCTGAGAAAAAGCAAGCACGGAGGACGAGAACCGCTTTTGCCCTGCGTAGCGTTCCGGGCAGCGGGTAGAACCAGGCAGAGAATTCCCGGCTAGCAGCTTCCCTGTGGCGGGGAAGTGCAAACGTACACGTTTTCGGCCGAAAACGCGTTTTCCGGCGAAAACGCACACCACGGCTCTTTCTGAGAAAAAGCAAGCACGGAGGACGAGAACCGCTTTTTCCCTGCGTAGCGTTCCGGGCAGCGGGTAGAACCAGGCAGAGAATTCCCGGCTAGCAGCTTCCCTGTGGCGGGGAAGTGCAAACGTACACGTTTTCGGCCGAAAACGCGTTTTCCGGCGAAAACGCACACCACGGCTCTTTCTGAGAAAAAGCAAGCACGGAGGACGAGAACCGCTTTTGCCCTGCGTAGCGTTCCGGGCAGCGGGTAGAACCAGGCAGAGAATTCCCGGCTAGCAGCTTCCCTGTGGCGGGGAAGTGCAAACGTACACGTTTTCCGTCCTAAAACGCGTTTTCCGGCGAAATCGCACACCACGGCTCTTTCTGAGAAAAAGCAAGCACGGAGGACGAGAACCGCTTTTGCCCTGCGTAGCGTTCCGGGCAGCGGGTAGAACCAGGCAGAGAATTCCCGGCTAGCAGCTTCCCTGTGGCGGGGAAGTGCAAACGTACACGTTTTCGGCCGAAAAGGCGTTTTCCGGCGAAAACGCACACCACGGCTCTTTCTGAGAAAAAGCAAGCACGGAGGACGAGAACCGCTTTTGCCCTGCGTAGCGTTCCGGGCAGCGGGTAGAACCAGGCAGAGAATTCCCGGCTAGCAGCTTCCCTGTGGCGGGGAAGTGCAAACGTACACGTTTTCGGCCGAAAACGCGTTTTCCGGCGAAAACGCACACCACGGCTCTTTCTGAGAAAAAGCAAGCACGGAGGACGAGAACCGCTTTTGCCCTGCGTAGCGTTCCGGGCAGCGGGTAGAACCAGGCAGAGAATTCCCGGCTAGCAGCTTCCCTGTGGCGGGGAAGTGCAAACGTACACGTTTTCGGCCGAAAACGCGTTTTCCGGCGAAAACGCACACCACGGCTCTTTCTGAGAAAAAGCAAGCACGGAGGACGAGAACCGCTTTTGCCCTGCGTAGCGTTCCGGGCAGCGGGTAGAACCAGGCAGAGAATTCCCGGCTAGCAGCTTCCCTGTGGCGGGGAAGTGCAAACGTACACGTTTTCGGCCGAAAACGCGTTTTCCGGCGAAAACGCACACCACGGCTCTTTCTGAGAAAAAGCAAGCACGGAGGACGAGAACCGCTTTTTCCCTGCGTAGCGTTCCGGGCAGCGGGTAGAACCAGGCAGAGAATTCCCGGCTAGCAGCTTCCCTGTGGCGGGGAAGTGCAAACGTACACGTTTTCGGCCGAAAAGGCGTTTTCCGGCGAAAACGCACACCACGGCTCTTTCTGAGAAAAAGCAAGCACGGAGGACGAGAACCGCTTTTTCCCTGCGTAGCGTTCCGGGCAGCGGGTAGAACCAGGCAGAGAATTCCCGGCTAGCAGCTTCCCTGTGGCGGGGAAGTGCAAACGTACACGTTTTCGGCCGAAAACGCGTTTTCCGGCGAAAACGCACACCACGGCTCTTTCTGAGAAAAAGCAAGCACGGAGGACGAGAACCGCTTTTGCCCTGCGTAGCGTTCCGGGCAGCGGGTAGAACCAGGCAGAGAATTCCCGGCTAGCAGCTTCCCTGTGGCGGGGAAGTGCAAACGTACACGTTTTCGGCCGAAAACGCGTTTTCCGGCGAAAACGCACACCACGGCTCTTTCTGAGAAAAAGCAAGCACGGAGGACGAGAACCGCTTTTGCCCTGCGTAGCGTTCCGGGCAGCGGGTAGAACCAGGCAGAGAATTCCCGGCTAGCAGCTTCCCTGTGGCGGGGAAGTGCAAACGTACACGTTTTCGGCCGAAAACGCGTTTTCCGGCGAAAACGCACACCACGGCTCTTTCTGAGAAAAAGCAAGCACGGAGGACGAGAACCGCTTTTGCCCTGCGTAGCGTTCCGGGCAGCGGTAGAACCAGGCAGAGAATTCCCGGCTAGCAGCTTCCCTGTGGCGGGGAAGTGCAAACGTACACGTTTTCGGCCGAAAACGCGTTTTCCGGCGAAAACGCACACCACGGCTCTTTCTGAGAAAAAGCAAGCACGGAGGACGAGAACCGCTTTTGCCCTGCGTAGCGTTCCGGGCAGCGGGTAGAACCAGGCAGAGAATTCCCGGCTAGCAGCTTCCCTGTGGCGGGGAAGTGCAAACGTACACGTTTTCGGCCGAAAACGCGTTTTCCGGCGAAAACGCACACCACGGCTCTTTCTGAGAAAAAGCAAGCACGGAGGACGAGAACCGCTTTTGCCCTGCGTAGCGTTCCGGGCAGCGGGTAGAACCAGGCAGAGAATTCCCGGCTAGCAGCTTCCCTGTGGCGGGGAAGTGCAAACGTACACGTTTTCGGCCGAAAACGCGTTTTCCGGCGAAAACGCACACCACGGCTCTTTCTGAGAAAAAGCAAGCACGGAGGACGAGAACCGCTTTTGCCCTGCGTAGCGTTCCGGGCAGCGGGTAGAACCAGGCAGAGAATTCCCGGCTAGCAGCTTCCCTGTGGCGGGGAAGTGCAAACGTACACGTTTTCGGCCGAAAACGCGTTTTCCGGCGAAAACGCACACCACGGCTCTTTCTGAGAAAAAGCAAGCACGGAGGACGAGAACCGCTTTTGCCCTGCGTAGCGTTCCGGGCAGCGGGTAGAACCAGGCAGAGAATTCCCGGCTAGCAGCTTCCCTGTGGCGGGGAAGTGCAAACGTACACGTTTTCGGCCGAAAACGCGTTTTCCGGCGAAAACGCACACCACGGCTCTTTCTGAGAAAAAGCAAGCACGGAGGACGAGAACCGCTTTTGCCCTGCGTAGCGTTCCGGGCAGCGGGTAGAACCAGGCAGAGAATTCCCGGCTAGCAGCTTCCCTGTGGCGGGGAAGTGCAAACGTACACGTTTTCGGCCGAAAACGCGTTTTCCGGCGAAAACGCACACCACGGCTCTTTCTGAGAAAAAGCAAGCACGGAGGACGAGAACCGCTTTTGCCCTGCGTAGCGTTCCGGGCAGCGGGTAGAACCAGGCAGAGAATTCCCGGCTAGCAGCTTCCCTGTGGCGGGGAAGTGCAAACGTACACGTTTTCGGCCGAAAACGCGTTTTCCGGCGAAAACGCACACCACGGCTCTTTCTGAGAAAAAGCAAGCACGGAGGACGAGAACCGCTTTTGCCCTGCGTAGCGTTCCGGGCAGCGGGTAGAACCAGGCAAAGAATTCCCGGCTAGCAGCTTCCCTGTGGCGGGGAAGTGCAAACGCACACGTTTTCGGCCGAAAACGCGTTTTCCGGCGAAAACGCACACCACGGCTCTTTCTGAGAAAAAGCAAGCACGGAGGACGAGAACCGCTTTTGCCCTGCGTAGCGTTCCGGGCAGCGGGTAGAACCAGGCAGAGAATTCCCGGCTAGCAGCTTCCCTGTGGCGGGGAAGTGCAAACGCACACGTTTTCGGCCGAAAACGCGTTTTCCGGCGAAAACGCACACCACGGCTCTTTCTGAGAAAAAGCAAGCACGGAGGACGAGAACCGCTTTTGCCCTGCGTAGCGTTCCGGGCAGCGGGTAGAACCAGGCAGAGAATTCCCGGCTAGCAGCTTCCCTGTGGCGGGGAAGTGCAAACGTACACGTTTTCGGCCGAAAACGCGTTTTCCGGCGAAAACGCACACCACGGCTCTTTCTGAGAAAAAGCAAGCACGGAGGACGAGAACCGCTTTTGCCCTGCGTAGCGTTCCGGGCAGCGGGTAGAACCAGGCAGAGAATTCCCGGCTAGCAGCTTCCCTGTGGCGGGGAAGTGCAAACGTACACGTTTTCGGCCGAAAACGCGTTTTCCGGCGAAAACGCACACCACGGCTCTTTCTGAGAAAAAGCAAGCACGGAGGACGAGAACCGCTTTTGCCCTGCGTAGCGTTCCGGGCAGCGGGTAGAACCAGGCAGAGAATTCCCGGCTAGCAGCTTCCCTGTGGCGGGGAAGTGCAAACGTACACGTTTTCGGCCGAAAACGCGTTTTCCGGCGAAAACGCACACCACGGCTCTTTCTGAGAAAAAGCAAGCACGGAGGACGAGAACCGCTTTTGCCCTGCGTAGCGTTCCGGGCAGCGGGTAGAACCAGGCAGAGAATTCCCGGCTAGCAGCTTCCCTGTGGCGGGGAAGTGCAAACGTACACGTTTTCGGCCGAAAACGCGTTTTCCGGCGAAAACGCACACCACGGCTCTTTCTGAGAAAAAGCAAGCACGGAGGACGAGAACCGCTTTTGCCCTGCGTAGCGTTCCGGGCAGCGGGTAGAACCAGGCAGAGAATTCCCGGCTAGCAGCTTCCCTGTGGCGGGGAAGTGCAAACGTACACGTTTTCGGCCGAAAACGCGTTTTCCGGCGAAAACGCACACCACGGCTCTTTCTGAGAAAAAGCAAGCACGGAGGACGAGAACCGCTTTTGCCCTGCGTAGCGTTCCGGGCAGCGGGTAGAACCAGGCAGAGAATTCCCGGCTAGCAGCTTCCCTGTGGCGGGGAAGTGCAAACGTACACGTTTTCGGCCGAAAACGCGTTTTCCGGCGAAAACGCACACCACGGCTCTTTCTGAGAAAAAGCAAGCACGGAGGACGAGAACCGCTTTTGCCCTGCGTAGCGTTCCGGGCAGCGGGTAGAACCAGGCAGAGAATTCCCGGCTAGCAGCTTCCCTGTGGCGGGGAAGTGCAAACGTACACGTTTTCGGCCGAAAACGCGTTTTCCGGCGAAAACGCACACCACGGCTCTTTCTGAGAAAAAGCAAGCACGGAGGACGAGAACCGCTTTTGCCCTGCGTAGCGTTCCGGGCAGCGGGTAGAACCAGGCAGAGAATTCCCGGCTAGCAGCTTCCCTGTGGCGGGGAAGTGCAAACGTACACGTTTTCGGCCGAAAACGCGTTTTCCGGCGAAAACGCACACCACGGCTCTTTCTGAGAAAAAGCAAGCACGGAGGACGAGAACCGCTTTTGCCCTGCGTAGCGTTCCGGGCAGCGGGTAGAACCAGGCAGAGAATTCCCGGCTAGCAGCTTCCCTGTGGCGGGGAAGTGCAAACGTACACGTTTTCGGCCGAAAACGCGTTTTCCGGCGAAAACGCACACCACGGCTCTTTCTGAGAAAAAGCAAGCACGGAGGACGAGAACCGCTTTTGCCCTGCGTAGCGTTCCGGGCAGCGGGTAGAACCAGGCAGAGAATTCCCGGCTAGCAGCTTCCCTGTGGCGGGGAAGTGCAAACGTACACGTTTTCGGCCGAAAACGCGTTTTCCGGCGAAAACGCACACCACGGCTCTTTCTGAGAAAAAGCAAGCACGGAGGACGAGAACCGCTTTTGCCCTGCGTAGCGTTCCGGGCAGCGGGTAGAACCAGGCAGAGAATTCCCGGCTAGCAGCTTCCCTGTGGCGGGGAAGTGCAAACGTACACGTTTTCGGCCGAAAACGCGTTTTCCGGCGAAAACGCACACCACGGCTCTTTCTGAGAAAAAGCAAGCACGGAGGACGAGAACCGCTTTTGCCCTGCGTAGCGTTCCGGGCAGCGGGTAGAACCAGGCAGAGAATTCCCGGCTAGCAGCTTCCCTGTGGCGGGGAAGTGCAAACGTACACGTTTTCGGCCGAAAACGCGTTTTCCGGCGAAAACGCACACCACGGCTCTTTCTGAGAAAAAGCAAGCACGGAGGACGAGAACCGCTTTTGCCCTGCGTAGCGTTCCGGGCAGCGGGTAGAACCAGGCAGAGAATTCCCGGCTAGCAGCTTCCCTGTGGCGGGGAAGTGCAAACGTACACGTTTTCGGCCGAAAACGCGTTTTCCGGCGAAAACGCACACCACGGCTCTTTCTGAGAAAAAGCAAGCACGGAGGACGAGAACCGCTTTTGCCCTGCGTAGCGTTCCGGGCAGCGGGTAGAACCAGGCAGAGAATTCCCGGCTAGCAGCTTCCCTGTGGCGGGGAAGTGCAAACGTACACGTTTTCGGCCGAAAACGCGTTTTCCGGCGAAAACGCACACCACGGCTCTTTCTGAGAAAAAGCAAGCACGGAGGACGAGAACCGCTTTTGCCCTGCGTAGCGTTCCGGGCAGCGGGTAGAACCAGGCAGAGAATTCCCGGCTAGCAGCTTCCCTGTGGCGGGGAAGTGCAAACGTACACGTTTTCGGCCGAAAACGCGTTTTCCGGCGAAAACGCACACCACGGCTCTTTCTGAGAAAAAGCAAGCACGGAGGACGAGAACCGCTTTTGCCCTGCGTAGCGTTCCGGGCAGCGGGTAGAACCAGGCAGAGAATTCCCGGCTAGCAGCTTCCCTGTGGCGGGGAAGTGCAAACGTACACGTTTTCGGCCGAAAACGCGTTTTCCGGCGAAAACGCACACCACGGCTCTTTCTGAGAAAAAGCAAGCACGGAGGACGAGAACCGCTTTTGCCCTGCGTAGCGTTCCGGGCAGCGGGTAGAACCAGGCAGAGAATTCCCGGCTAGCAGCTTCCCTGTGGCGGGGAAGTGCAAACGTACACGTTTTCGGCCGAAAACGCGTTTTCCGGCGAAAACGCACACCACGGCTCTTTCTGAGAAAAAGCAAGCACGGAGGACGAGAACCGCTTTTGCCCTGCGTAGCGTTCCGGGCAGCGGGTAGAACCAGGCAGAGAATTCCCGGCTAGCAGCTTCCCTGTGGCGGGGAAGTGCAAACGTACACGTTTTCGGCCGAAAACGCGTTTTCCGGCGAAAACGCACACCACGGCTCTTTCTGAGAAAAAGCAAGCACGGAGGACGAGAACCGCTTTTGCCCTGCGTAGCGTTCCGGGCAGCGGGTAGAACCAGGCAGAGAATTCCCGGCTAGCAGCTTCCCTGTGGCGGGGAAGTGCAAACGTACACGTTTTCGGCCGAAAACGCGTTTTCCGGCGAAAACGCACACCACGGCTCTTTCTGAGAAAAAGCAAGCACGGAGGACGAGAACCGCTTTTGCCCTGCGTAGCGTTCCGGGCAGCGGGTAGAACCAGGCAGAGAATTCCCGGCTAGCAGCTTCCCTGTGGCGGGGAAGTGCAAACGTACACGTTTTCGGCCGAAAACGCGTTTTCCGGCGAAAACGCACACCACGGCTCTTTCTGAGAAAAAGCAAGCACGGAGGACGAGAACCGCTTTTGCCCTGCGTAGCGTTCCGGGCAGCGGGTAGAACCAGGCAGAGAATTCCCGGCTAGCAGCTTCCCTGTGGCGGGGAAGTGCAAACGTACACGTTTTCGGCCGAAAACGCGTTTTCCGGCGAAAACGCACACCACGGCTCTTTCTGAGAAAAAGCAAGCACGGAGGACGAGAACCGCTTTTGCCCTGCGTAGCGTTCCGGGCAGCGGGTAGAACCAGGCAGAGAATTCCCGGCTAGCAGCTTCCCTGTGGCGGGGAAGTGCAAACGTACACGTTTTCGGCCGAAAACGCGTTTTCCGGCGAAAACGCACACCACGGCTCTTTCTGAGAAAAAGCAAGCACGGAGGACGAGAACCGCTTTTGCCCTGCGTAGCGTTCCGGGCAGCGGGTAGAACCAGGCAGAGAATTCCCGGCTAGCAGCTTCCCTGTGGCGGGGAAGTGCAAACGTACACGTTTTCGGCCGAAAACGCGTTTTCCGGCGAAAACGCACACCACGGCTCTTTCTGAGAAAAAGCAAGCACGGAGGACGAGAACCGCTTTTGCCCTGCGTAGCGTTCCGGGCAGCGGGTAGAACCAGGCAGAGAATTCCCGGCTAGCAGCTTCCCTGTGGCGGGGAAGTGCAAACGTACACGTTTTCGGCCGAAAACGCGTTTTCCGGCGAAAACGCACACCACGGCTCTTTCTGAGAAAAAGCAAGCACGGAGGACGAGAACCGCTTTTGCCCTGCGTAGCGTTCCGGGCAGCGGGTAGAACCAGGCAGAGAATTCCCGGCTAGCAGCTTCCCTGTGGCGGGGAAGTGCAAACGTACACGTTTTCGGCCGAAAACGCGTTTTCCGGCGAAAACGCACACCACGGCTCTTTCTGAGAAAAAGCAAGCACGGAGGACGAGAACCGCTTTTGCCCTGCGTAGCGTTCCGGGCAGCGGGTAGAACCAGGCAGAGAATTCCCGGCTAGCAGCTTCCCTGTGGCGGGGAAGTGCAAACGTACACGTTTTCGGCCGAAAACGCGTTTTCCGGCGAAAACGCACACCACGGCTCTTTCTGAGAAAAAGCAAGCACGGAGGACGAGAACCGCTTTTGCCCTGCGTAGCGTTCCGGGCAGCGGGTAGAACCAGGCAGAGAATTCCCGGCTAGCAGCTTCCCTGTGGCGGGGAAGTGCAAACGTACACGTTTTCGGCCGAAAACGCGTTTTCCGGCGAAAACGCACACCACGGCTCTTTCTGAGAAAAAGCAAGCACGGAGGACGAGAACCGCTTTTGCCCTGCGTAGCGTTCCGGGCAGCGGGTAGAACCAGGCAGAGAATTCCCGGCTAGCAGCTTCCCTGTGGCGGGGAAGTGCAAACGTACACGTTTTCGGCCGAAAACGCGTTTTCCGGCGAAAACGCACACCACGGCTCTTTCTGAGAAAAAGCAAGCACGGAGGACGAGAACCGCTTTTGCCCTGCGTAGCGTTCCGGGCAGCGGGTAGAACCAGGCAGAGAATTCCCGGCTAGCAGCTTCCCTGTGGCGGGGAAGTGCAAACGTACACGTTTTCGGCCGAAAACGCGTTTTCCGGCGAAAACGCACACCACGGCTCTTTCTGAGAAAAAGCAAGCACGGAGGACGAGAACCGCTTTTGCCCTGCGTAGCGTTCCGGGCAGCGGGTAGAACCAGGCAGAGAATTCCCGGCTAGCAGCTTCCCTGTGGCGGGGAAGTGCAAACGTACACGTTTTCGGCCGAAAACGCGTTTTCCGGCGAAAACGCACACCACGGCTCTTTCTGAGAAAAAGCAAGCACGGAGGACGAGAACCGCTTTTGCCCTGCGTAGCGTTCCGGGCAGCGGGTAGAACCAGGCAGAGAATTCCCGGCTAGCAGCTTCCCTGTGGCGGGGAAGTGCAAACGTACACGTTTTCGGCCGAAAACGCGTTTTCCGGCGAAAACGCACACCACGGCTCTTTCTGAGAAAAAGCAAGCACGGAGGACGAGAACCGCTTTTGCCCTGCGTAGCGTTCCGGGCAGCGGGTAGAACCAGGCAGAGAATTCCCGGCTAGCAGCTTCCCTGTGGCGGGGAAGTGCAAACGTACACACGTTTTCGGCCGAAAACGCGTTTTCCGGCGAAAACGCACACCACGGCTCTTTCTGAGAAAAAGCAAGCACGGAGGACGAGAACCGCTTTTGCCCTGCGTAGCGTTCCGGGCAGCGGGTAGAACCAGGCAGAGAATTCCCGGCTAGCAGCTTCCCTGTGGCGGGGAAGTGCAAACGTACACGTTTTCGGCCGAAAACGCGTTTTCCGGCGAAAACGCACACCACGGCTCTTTCTGAGAAAAAGCAAGCACGGAGGACGAGAACCGCTTTTGCCCTGCGTAGCGTTCCGGGCAGCGGGTAGAACCAGGCAGAGAATTCCCGGCTAGCAGCTTCCCTGTGGCGGGGAAGTGCAAACGTACACGTTTTCGGCCGAAAACGCGTTTTCCGGCGAAAACGCACACCACGGCTCTTTCTGAGAAAAAGCAAGCACGGAGGACGAGAACCGCTTTTGCCCTGCGTAGCGTTCCGGGCAGCGGGTAGAACCAGGCAGAGAATTCCCGGCTAGCAGCTTCCCTGTGGCGGGGAAGTGCAAACGTACACGTTTTCGGCCGAAAACGCGTTTTCCGGCGAAAACGCACACCACGGCTCTTTCTGAGAAAAAGCAAGCACGGAGGACGAGAACCGCTTTTGCCCTGCGTAGCGTTCCGGGCAGCGGGTAGAACCAGGCAGAGAATTCCCGGCTAGCAGCTTCCCTGTGGCGGGGAAGTGCAAACGTACACGTTTTCGGCCGAAAACGCGTTTTCCGGCGAAAACGCACACCACGGCTCTTTCTGAGAAAAAGCAAGCACGGAGGACGAGAACCGCTTTTGCCCTGCGTAGCGTTCCGGGCAGCGGGTAGAACCAGGCAGAGAATTCCCGGCTAGCAGCTTCCCTGTGGCGGGGAAGTGCAAACGTACACGTTTTCGGCCGAAAACGCGTTTTCCGGCGAAAACGCACACCACGGCTCTTTCTGAGAAAAAGCAAGCACGGAGGACGAGAACCGCTTTTGCCCTGCGTAGCGTTCCGGGCAGCGGGTAGAACCAGGCAGAGAATTCCCGGCTAGCAGCTTCCCTGTGGCGGGGAAGTGCAAACGTACACGTTTTCGGCCGAAAACGCGTTTTCCGGCGAAAACGCACACCACGGCTCTTTCTGAGAAAAAGCAAGCACGGAGGACGAGAACCGCTTTTGCCCTGCGTAGCGTTCCGGGCAGCGGGTAGAACCAGGCAGAGAATTCCCGGCTAGCAGCTTCCCTGTGGCGGGGAAGTGCAAACGTACACGTTTTCGGCCGAAAACGCGTTTTCCGGCGAAAACGCACACCACGGCTCTTTCTGAGAAAAAGCAAGCACGGAGGACGAGAACCGCTTTTGCCCTGCGTAGCGTTCCGGGCAGCGGGTAGAACCAGGCAGAGAATTCCCGGCTAGCAGCTTCCCTGTGGCGGGGAAGTGCAAACGTACACGTTTTCGGCCGAAAACGCGTTTTCCGGCGAAAACGCACACCACGGCTCTTTCTGAGAAAAAGCAAGCACGGAGGACGAGAACCGCTTTTGCCCTGCGTAGCGTTCCGGGCAGCGGGTAGAACCAGGCAGAGAATTCCCGGCTAGCAGCTTCCCTGTGGCGGGGAAGTGCAAACGTACACGTTTTCGGCCGAAAACGCGTTTTCCGGCGAAAACGCACACCACGGCTCTTTCTGAGAAAAAGCAAGCACGGAGGACGAGAACCGCTTTTGCCCTGCGTAGCGTTCCGGGCAGCGGGTAGAACCAGGCAGAGAATTCCCGGCTAGCAGCTTCCCTGTGGCGGGGAAGTGCAAACGTACACGTTTTCGGCCGAAAACGCGTTTTCCGGCGAAAACGCACACCACGGCTCTTTCTGAGAAAAAGCAAGCACGGAGGACGAGAACCGCTTTTGCCCTGCGTAGCGTTCCGGGCAGCGGGTAGAACCAGGCAGAGAATTCCCGGCTAGCAGCTTCCCTGTGGCGGGGAAGTGCAAACGTACACGTTTTCGGCCGAAAACGCGTTTTCCGGCGAAAACGCACACCACGGCTCTTTCTGAGAAAAAGCAAGCACGGAGGACGAGAACCGCTTTTGCCCTGCGTAGCGTTCCGGGCAGCGGGTAGAACCAGGCAGAGAATTCCCGGCTAGCAGCTTCCCTGTGGCGGGGAAGTGCAAACGTACACGTTTTCGGCCGAAAACGCGTTTTCCGGCGAAAACGCACACCACGGCTCTTTCTGAGAAAAAGCAAGCACGGAGGACGAGAACCGCTTTTGCCCTGCGTAGCGTTCCGGGCAGCGGGTAGAACCAGGCAGAGAATTCCCGGCTAGCAGCTTCCCTGTGGCGGGGAAGTGCAAACGTACACGTTTTCGGCCGAAAACGCGTTTTCCGGCGAAAACGCACACCACGGCTCTTTCTGAGAAAAAGCAAGCACGGAGGACGAGAACCGCTTTTGCCCTGCGTAGCGTTCCGGGCAGCGGGTAGAACCAGGCAGAGAATTCCCGGCTAGCAGCTTCCCTGTGGCGGGGAAGTGCAAACGTACACGTTTTCGGCCGAAAACGCGTTTTCCGGCGAAAACGCACACCACGGCTCTTTCTGAGAAAAAGCAAGCACGGAGGACGAGAACCGCTTTTGCCCTGCGTAGCGTTCCGGGCAGCGGGTAGAACCAGGCAGAGAATTCCCGGCTAGCAGCTTCCCTGTGGCGGGGAAGTGCAAACGTACACGTTTTCGGCCGAAAACGCGTTTTCCGGCGAAAACGCACACCACGGCTCTTTCTGAGAAAAAGCAAGCACGGAGGACGAGAACCGCTTTTGCCCTGCGTAGCGTTCCGGGCAGCGGGTAGAACCAGGCAGAGAATTCCCGGCTAGCAGCTTCCCTGTGGCGGGGAAGTGCAAACGTACACGTTTTCGGCCGAAAACGCGTTTTCCGGCGAAAACGCACACCACGGCTCTTTCTGAGAAAAAGCAAGCACGGAGGACGAGAACCGCTTTTGCCCTGCGTAGCGTTCCGGGCAGCGGGTAGAACCAGGCAGAGAATTCCCGGCTAGCAGCTTCCCTGTGGCGGGGAAGTGCAAACGTACACGTTTTCGGCCGAAAACGCGTTTTCCGGCGAAAACGCACACCACGGCTCTTTCTGAGAAAAAGCAAGCACGGAGGACGAGAACCGCTTTTGCCCTGCGTAGCGTTCCGGGCAGCGGGTAGAACCAGGCAGAGAATTCCCGGCTAGCAGCTTCCCTGTGGCGGGGAAGTGCAAACGTACACGTTTTCGGCCGAAAACGCGTTTTCCGGCGAAAACGCACACCACGGCTCTTTCTGAGAAAAAGCAAGCACGGAGGACGAGAACCGCTTTTGCCCTGCGTAGCGTTCCGGGCAGCGGGTAGAACCAGGCAGAGAATTCCCGGCTAGCAGCTTCCCTGTGGCGGGGAAGTGCAAACGTACACGTTTTCGGCCGAAAACGCGTTTTCCGGCGAAAACGCACACCACGGCTCTTTCTGAGAAAAAGCAAGCACGGAGGACGAGAACCGCTTTTGCCCTGCGTAGCGTTCCGGGCAGCGGGTAGAACCAGGCAGAGAATTCCCGGCTAGCAGCTTCCCTGTGGCGGGGAAGTGCAAACGTACACGTTTTCGGCCGAAAACGCGTTTTCCGGCGAAAACGCACACCACGGCTCTTTCTGAGAAAAAGCAAGCACGGAGGACGAGAACCGCTTTTGCCCTGCGTAGCGTTCCGGGCAGCGGGTAGAACCAGGCAGAGAATTCCCGGCTAGCAGCTTCCCTGTGGCGGGGAAGTGCAAACGTACACGTTTTCGGCCGAAAACGCGTTTTCCGGCGAAAACGCACACCACGGCTCTTTCTGAGAAAAAGCAAGCACGGAGGACGAGAACCGCTTTTGCCCTGCGTAGCGTTCCGGGCAGCGGGTAGAACCAGGCAGAGAATTCCCGGCTAGCAGCTTCCCTGTGGCGGGGAAGTGCAAACGTACACGTTTTCGGCCGAAAACGCGTTTTCCGGCGAAAACGCACACCACGGCTCTTTCTGAGAAAAAGCAAGCACGGAGGACGAGAACCGCTTTTGCCCTGCGTAGCGTTCCGGGCAGCGGGTAGAACCAGGCAGAGAATTCCCGGCTAGCAGCTTCCCTGTGGCGGGGAAGTGCAAACGTACACGTTTTCGGCCGAAAACGCGTTTTCCGGCGAAAACGCACACCACGGCTCTTTCTGAGAAAAAGCAAGCACGGAGGACGAGAACCGCTTTTGCCCTGCGTAGCGTTCCGGGCAGCGGGTAGAACCAGGCAGAGAATTCCCGGCTAGCAGCTTCCCTGTGGCGGGGAAGTGCAAACGTACACGTTTTCGGCCGAAAACGCGTTTTCCGGCGAAAACGCACACCACGGCTCTTTCTGAGAAAAAGCAAGCACGGAGGACGAGAACCGCTTTTGCCCTGCGTAGCGTTCCGGGCAGCGGGTAGAACCAGGCAGAGAATTCCCGGCTAGCAGCTTCCCTGTGGCGGGGAAGTGCAAACGTACACGTTTTCGGCCGAAAACGCGTTTTCCGGCGAAAACGCACACCACGGCTCTTTCTGAGAAAAAGCAAGCACGGAGGACGAGAACCGCTTTTGCCCTGCGTAGCGTTCCGGGCAGCGGGTAGAACCAGGCAGAGAATTCCCGGCTAGCAGCTTCCCTGTGGCGGGGAAGTGCAAACGTACACGTTTTCGGCCGAAAACGCGTTTTCCGGCGAAAACGCACACCACGGCTCTTTCTGAGAAAAAGCAAGCACGGAGGACGAGAACCGCTTTTGCCCTGCGTAGCGTTCCGGGCAGCGGGTAGAACCAGGCAGAGAATTCCCGGCTAGCAGCTTCCCTGTGGCGGGGAAGTGCAAACGTACACGTTTTCGGCCGAAAACGCGTTTTCCGGCGAAAACGCACACCACGGCTCTTTCTGAGAAAAAGCAAGCACGGAGGACGAGAACCGCTTTTGCCCTGCGTAGCGTTCCGGGCAGCGGGTAGAACCAGGCAGAGAATTCCCGGCTAGCAGCTTCCCTGTGGCGGGGAAGTGCAAACGTACACGTTTTCGGCCGAAAACGCGTTTTCCGGCGAAAACGCACACCACGGCTCTTTCTGAGAAAAAGCAAGCACGGAGGACGAGAACCGCTTTTGCCCTGCGTAGCGTTCCGGGCAGCGGGTAGAACCAGGCAGAGAATTCCCGGCTAGCAGCTTCCCTGTGGCGGGGAAGTGCAAACGTACACGTTTTCGGCCGAAAACGCGTTTTCCGGCGAAAACGCACACCACGGCTCTTTCTGAGAAAAAGCAAGCACGGAGGACGAGAACCGCTTTTGCCCTGCGTAGCGTTCCGGGCAGCGGGTAGAACCAGGCAGAGAATTCCCGGCTAGCAGCTTCCCTGTGGCGGGGAAGTGCAAACGTACACGTTTTCGGCCGAAAACGCGTTTTCCGGCGAAAACGCACACCACGGCTCTTTCTGAGAAAAAGCAAGCACGGAGGACGAGAACCGCTTTTGCCCTGCGTAGCGTTCCGGGCAGCGGGTAGAACCAGGCAGAGAATTCCCGGCTAGCAGCTTCCCTGTGGCGGGGAAGTGCAAACGTACACGTTTTCGGCCGAAAACGCGTTTTCCGGCGAAAACGCACACCACGGCTCTTTCTGAGAAAAAGCAAGCACGGAGGACGAGAACCGCTTTTGCCCTGCGTAGCGTTCCGGGCAGCGGGTAGAACCAGGCAGAGAATTCCCGGCTAGCAGCTTCCCTGTGGCGGGGAAGTGCAAACGTACACGTTTTCGGCCGAAAACGCGTTTTCCGGCGAAAACGCACACCACGGCTCTTTCTGAGAAAAAGCAAGCACGGAGGACGAGAACCGCTTTTGCCCTGCGTAGCGTTCCGGGCAGCGGGTAGAACCAGGCAGAGAATTCCCGGCTAGCAGCTTCCCTGTGGCGGGGAAGTGCAAACGTACACGTTTTCGGCCGAAAACGCGTTTTCCGGCGAAAACGCACACCACGGCTCTTTCTGAGAAAAAGCAAGCACGGAGGACGAGAACCGCTTTTGCCCTGCGTAGCGTTCCGGGCAGCGGGTAGAACCAGGCAGAGAATTCCCGGCTAGCAGCTTCCCTGTGGCGGGGAAGTGCAAACGTACACGTTTTCGGCCGAAAACGCGTTTTCCGGCGAAAACGCACACCACGGCTCTTTCTGAGAAAAAGCAAGCACGGAGGACGAGAACCGCTTTTGCCCTGCGTAGCGTTCCGGGCAGCGGGTAGAACCAGGCAGAGAATTCCCGGCTAGCAGCTTCCCTGTGGCGGGGAAGTGCAAACGTACACGTTTTCGGCCGAAAACGCGTTTTCCGGCGAAAACGCACACCACGGCTCTTTCTGAGAAAAAGCAAGCACGGAGGACGAGAACCGCTTTTGCCCTGCGTAGCGTTCCGGGCAGCGGGTAGAACCAGGCAGAGAATTCCCGGCTAGCAGCTTCCCTGTGGCGGGGAAGTGCAAACGTACACGTTTTCGGCCGAAAACGCGTTTTCCGGCGAAAACGCACACCACGGCTCTTTCTGAGAAAAAGCAAGCACGGAGGACGAGAACCGCTTTTGCCCTGCGTAGCGTTCCGGGCAGCGGGTAGAACCAGGCAGAGAATTCCCGGCTAGCAGCTTCCCTGTGGCGGGGAAGTGCAAACGTACACGTTTTCGGCCGAAAACGCGTTTTCCGGCGAAAACGCACACCACGGCTCTTTCTGAGAAAAAGCAAGCACGGAGGACGAGAACCGCTTTTGCCCTGCGTAGCGTTCCGGGCAGCGGGTAGAACCAGGCAGAGAATTCCCGGCTAGCAGCTTCCCTGTGGCGGGGAAGTGCAAACGTACACGTTTTCGGCCGAAAACGCGTTTTCCGGCGAAAACGCACACCACGGCTCTTTCTGAGAAAAAGCAAGCACGGAGGACGAGAACCGCTTTTGCCCTGCGTAGCGTTCCGGGCAGCGGGTAGAACCAGGCAGAGAATTCCCGGCTAGCAGCTTCCCTGTGGCGGGGAAGTGCAAACGTACACGTTTTCGGCCGAAAACGCGTTTTCCGGCGAAAACGCACACCACGGCTCTTTCTGAGAAAAAGCAAGCACGGAGGACGAGAACCGCTTTTGCCCTGCGTAGCGTTCCGGGCAGCGGGTAGAACCAGGCAGAGAATTCCCGGCTAGCAGCTTCCCTGTGGCGGGGAAGTGCAAACGTACACGTTTTCGGCCGAAAACGCGTTTTCCGGCGAAAACGCACACCACGGCTCTTTCTGAGAAAAAGCAAGCACGGAGGACGAGAACCGCTTTTGCCCTGCGTAGCGTTCCGGGCAGCGGGTAGAACCAGGCAGAGAATTCCCGGCTAGCAGCTTCCCTGTGGCGGGGAAGTGCAAACGTACACGTTTTCGGCCGAAAACGCGTTTTCCGGCGAAAACGCACACCACGGCTCTTTCTGAGAAAAAGCAAGCACGGAGGACGAGAACCGCTTTTGCCCTGCGTAGCGTTCCGGGCAGCGGGTAGAACCAGGCAGAGAATTCCCGGCTAGCAGCTTCCCTGTGGCGGGGAAGTGCAAACGTACACGTTTTCGGCCGAAAACGCGTTTTCCGGCGAAAACGCACACCACGGCTCTTTCTGAGAAAAAGCAAGCACGGAGGACGAGAACCGCTTTTGCCCTGCGTAGCGTTCCGGGCAGCGGGTAGAACCAGGCAGAGAATTCCCGGCTAGCAGCTTCCCTGTGGCGGGGAAGTGCAAACGTACACGTTTTCGGCCGAAAACGCGTTTTCCGGCGAAAACGCACACCACGGCTCTTTCTGAGAAAAAGCAAGCACGGAGGACGAGAACCGCTTTTGCCCTGCGTAGCGTTCCGGGCAGCGGGTAGAACCAGGCAGAGAATTCCCGGCTAGCAGCTTCCCTGTGGCGGGGAAGTGCAAACGTACACGTTTTCGGCCGAAAACGCGTTTTCCGGCGAAAACGCACACCACGGCTCTTTCTGAGAAAAAGCAAGCACGGAGGACGAGAACCGCTTTTGCCCTGCGTAGCGTTCCGGGCAGCGGGTAGAACCAGGCAGAGAATTCCCGGCTAGCAGCTTCCCTGTGGCGGGGAAGTGCAAACGTACACGTTTTCGGCCGAAAACGCGTTTTCCGGCGAAAACGCACACCACGGCTCTTTCTGAGAAAAAGCAAGCACGGAGGACGAGAACCGCTTTTGCCCTGCGTAGCGTTCCGGGCAGCGGGTAGAACCAGGCAGAGAATTCCCGGCTAGCAGCTTCCCTGTGGCGGGGAAGTGCAAACGTACACGTTTTCGGCCGAAAACGCGTTTTCCGGCGAAAACGCACACCACGGCTCTTTCTGAGAAAAAGCAAGCACGGAGGACGAGAACCGCTTTTGCCCTGCGTAGCGTTCCGGGCAGCGGGTAGAACCAGGCAGAGAATTCCCGGCTAGCAGCTTCCCTGTGGCGGGGAAGTGCAAACGTACACGTTTTCGGCCGAAAACGCGTTTTCCGGCGAAAACGC
>NW_027437814.1:0-109265 GCF_965140245.1 Athene noctua
GTGCGTTTTCGCCGGAAAACGCGTTTTCGGCCGAAAACGTGTACGTTTGCACTTCCCCGCCACAGGGAAGCTGCTAGCCGGGAATTCTCTGCCTGGTTCTACCCGCTGCCCGGAACACTACGCAGGGCAAAAGCGGTTCTCGTCCTCCGTGCTTGCTTTTTCTCAGAAAGAGCCGTGGTGTGCGTTTTCGCCGGAAAATGCGTTTTCGGCCGAAAACGTGTACGTTTGCACTTCCCCGCCACAGGGAAGCTGCTAGCCGGGAATTCTCTGCCTGGTTCTACCCGCTGCCCGGAACGCTAGGCAGGGCAAAAGCGATTCTCGTCCTCCGTGCTTGCTTTTTCTCAGAAAGAGCCGTGGTGTGCGTTTTCCCCGGAAAACGCGTTTTCGGCCGAAAACGTGTACGTTTGCACTTCCCCGCCACAGGGAAGCTGCTAGCCGGGAATTCTCTGCCTGGTTCTACCCGCTGCCCGGAACGCTACGCAGGGCAAAAGCGATTCTCGTCCTCCGTGCTTGCTTTTTCTCAGAAAGAGCCGTGGTGTGCGTTTTCGCCGGAAAACGCGTTTTCGGCCGAAAACGTGTACGTTTGCACTTCCCCGCCACAGGGAAGCTGCTAGCCGGGAATTCTCTGCCTGGTTCTACCCGCTGCCCGGAACGCTACGCAGGGCAAAAGCGATTCTCGTCCTCCGTGCTTGCTTTTTCTCAGAAAGAGCCGTGGTGTGCGTTTTCGCCGGAAAACGCGTTTTCGGCCGAAAACGTGTACGTTTGCACTTCCCCGCCACAGGGAAGCTGCTAGCCGGGAATTCTCTGCCTGGTTCTACCCGCTGCCCGGAACGCTACGCAGGGCAAAAGCGATTCTCGTCCTCCGTGCTTGCTTTTTCTCAGAAAGAGCCGTGGTGTGCGTTTTCGCCGGAAAACGCGTTTTCGGCCGAAAACGTGTACGTTTGCACTTCCCCGCCACAGGGAAGCTGCTAGCCGGGAATTCTCTGCCTGGTTCTACCCGCTGCCCGGAACGCTAGGCAGGGCAAAAGCGATTCTCGTCCTCCGTGCTTGCTTTTTCTCAGAAAGAGCCGTGGTGTGCGTTTTCGCCGGAAAACGCGTTTTCGGCCGAAAACGTGTACGTTTGCACTTCCCAGCCACAGGAAAGCTGCTAGCCGGGAATTCTCTGCCTGGTTCTACCCGCTGCCCGGAACGCTACGCAGGGCAAAAGCGATTCTCGTCCTCCGTGCTTGCTTTTTCTCAGAAAGAGCCGTGGTGTGCGTTTTCCCCGGAAAACGCGTTTTCGGCCGAAAACGTGTACGTTTGCACTTCCCCGCCACAGGGAAGCTGCTAGCCGGGAATTCTCTGCCTGGTTCTACCCGCTGCCCGGAACGCTACGCAGGGCAAAAGCGATTCTCGTCCTCCGTGCTTGCTTTTTCTCAGAAAGAGCCGTGGTGTGCGTTTTCGCCGGAAAACGCGTTTTCGGCCGAAAACGTGTACGTTTGCACTTCCCCGCCACAGGGAAGCTGCTAGCCGGGAATTCTCTGCCTGGTTCTACCCGCTGCCCGGAACGCTACGCAGGGCAAAAGCGATTCTCGTCCTCCGTGCTTGCTTTTTCTCAGAAAGAGCCGTGGTGTGCGTTTTCGCCGGAAAACGCGTTTTCGGCCGAAAACGTGTACGTTTGCACTTCCCCGCCACAGGGAAGCTGCTAGCCGGGAATTCTCTGCCTGGTTCTACCCGCTGCCCGGAACGCTAGGCAGGGCAAAAGCGATTCTCGTCCTCCGTGCTTGCTTTTTCTCAGAAAGAGCCGTGGTGTGCGTTTTCGCCGAAAACGCGTTTTTGGCAGAAAACGTGTACGTTTGCACTTCCCCGCCACAGGGAAGGTGCTAGCCGGGAATTCTCTGCCTGGTTCTACCCGCTGCCCGGAACGCTACGCAGGGCAAAAGCGATTCTCGTCCTCCGTGCTTGCTTTTTCTCAGAAAGAGCCGTGGTGTGCGTTTTCGCCGGAAAACGCGTTTTTGGCCGAAAACGTGTACGTTTGCACTTCCCAGCCACAGGAAAGCTGCTAGCCGGGAATTCTCTGCCTGGTTCTACCCGCTGCCCGGAACGCTAGGCAGGGCAAAAGCGATTCTCGTCCTCCGTGCTTGCTTTTTCTCAGAAAGAGCCGTGGTGTGCGTTTTCGCCGGAAAACGTGTTTTCGGCCGAAAACGTGTACGTTTGCACTTCCCCGCCACAGGGAAGGTGCTAGCCGGGAATTCTCTGCCTGGTTCTACCCGCTGCCCGGAACGCTACGCAGGGCAAAAGCGATTCTCGTCCTCCGTGCTTGCTTTTTCTCAGAAAGAGCCGTGGTGTGCGTTTTCGCCGGAAAACGCGTTTTCGGCCGAAAACGTGTACGTTTGCACTTCCCGGCCACAGGGAAGCTGCTAGCCGGGAATTCTCTGCCTGGTTCTACCCGCTGCCCGGAACGCTACGCAGGGCAAAAGCGATTCTCGTCCTCCGTGCTTGCTTTTTCTCAGAAAGAGCCGTGGTGTGCGTTTTCGCCGGAAAACGCGTTTTCGGCCGAAAACGTGTACGTTTGCACTTCCCCGCCACAGGGAAGCTGCTAGCCGGGAATTCTCTGCCTGGTTCTACCCGCTGCCCGGAACGCTACGCAGGGCAAAAGCGGTTCTCGTCCTCCGTGCTTGCTTTTTCTCAGAAAGAGCCGTGGTGTGCGTTTTCCCCGGAAAACGCGTTTTCGGCCGAAAACGTGTACGTTTGCACTTCCCCGCCACAGGGAAGCTGCTAGCCGGGAATTCTCTGCCTGGTTCTACCCGCTGCCCGGAACGCTACGCAGGGCAAAAGCGATTCTCGTCCTCCGTGCTTGCTTTTTCTCAGAAAGAGCCGTGGTGTGCGTTTTCGCCGGAAAACGCGTTTTCGGCCGAAAACGTGTACGTTTGCACTTCCCCGCCACAGGGAAGCTGCTAGCCGGGAATTCTCTGCCTGGTTCTACCCGCTGCCCGGAACGCTACGCAGGGCAAAAGCGATTCTCGTCCTCCGTGCTTGCTTTTTCTCAGAAAGAGCCGTGGTGTGCGTTTTCCCCGGAAAACGCGTTTTCGGCCGAAAACGTGTACGTTTGCACTTCCCCGCCACAGGGAAGCTGCTAGCCGGGAATTCTCTGCCTGGTTCTACCCGCTGCCCGGAACGCTACGCAGGGCAAAAGCGATTCTCGTCCTCCGTGCTTGCTTTTTCTCAGAAAGAGCCGTTGTGTGCTTTTTCGCCGAAAACGCGTTTTTGGCCGAAAACGTGTACGTTTGCACTTCCCAGCCACAGGAAAGCTGCTAGCCGGGAATTCTCTGCCTGGTTCTACCCGCTGCCCGGAACGCTAGGCAGGGCAAAAGCGATTCTCGTCCTCCGTGCTTGCTTTTTCTCAGAAAGAGCCGTGGTGTGCGTTTTCCCCGGAAAACGCGTTTTCGGCCGAAAACGTGTACGTTTGCACTTCCCCGCCACAGGGAAGCTGCTAGCCGGGAATTCTCTGCCTGGTTCTACCCGCTGCCCGGAACGCTACGCAGGGCAAAAGCGATTCTCGTCCTCCGTGCTTGCTTTTTCTCAGAAAGAACCGTGGTGTGCGTTTTCCCCGGAAAACGCGTTTTCGGCCGAAAACGTGTACGTTTGCACTTCCCCGCCACAGGGAAGCTGCTAGCCGGGAATTCTCTGCCTGGTTCTACCCGCTGCCCGGAACGCTACGCAGGCAAAAGCGATTCTCGTCCTCCGTGCTTGCTTTTTCTCAGAAAGAGCCGTGGTGTGCGTTTTCGCCGGAAAACGCGTTTTCGGCCGAAAACGTGTACGTTTGCACTTCCCCGCCACAGGGAAGCTGCTAGCCGGGAATTCTCTGCCTGGTTCTACCCGCTGCCCGGAACGCTACGCAGGGCAAAAGCGATTCTCGTCCTCCGTGCTTGCTTTTTCTCAGAAAGAGCCGTGGTGTGCGTTTTCGCCGGAAAACGCGTTTTCGGCCGAAAACGTGTACGTTTGCACTTCCCCGCCACAGGGAAGCTGCTAGCCGGGAATTCTCTGCCTGGTTCTACCCGCTGCCCGGAACGCTAGGCAGGGCAAAAGCGGTTCTCGTCCTCCGTGCTTGCTTTTTCTCAGAAAGAGCCGTGGTGTGCGTTTTCGCCGGAAAATGCGTTTTCGGCCGAAAACGTGTACGTTTGCACTTCCCCGCCACAGGGAAGCTGCTAGCCGGGAATTCTCTGCCTGGTTCTACCCGCTGCCCGGAACGCTACGCAGGGCAAAAGCGATTCTCGTCCTCCGTGCTTGCTTTTTCTCAGAAAGAACCGTGGTGTGCGTTTTCCCCGGAAAACGCGTTTTCGGCCGAAAACGTGTACGTTTGCACTTCCCCGCCACAGGGAAGCTGCTAGCCGGGAATTCTCTGCCTGGTTCTACCCGCTGCCCGGAACGCTAGGCAGGGCAAAAGCGATTCTCGTCCTCCGTGCTTGCTTTTTCTCAGAAAGAGCCGTGGTGTGCGTTTTCGCCGGAAAACGCGTTTTCGGCCGAAAACGTGTACGTTTGCACTTCCCCGCCACAGGGAAGCTGCTAGCCGGGAATTCTCTGCCTGGTTCTACCCGCTGCCCGGAACGCTACGCAGGGCAAAAGCGATTCTCGTCCTCCGTGCTTGCTTTTTCTCAGAAAGAGCCGTGGTGTGCGTTTTCGCCGGAAAATGCGTTTTCGGCCGAAAACGTGTACGTTTGCACTTCCCCGCCACAGGGAAGCTGCTAGCCGGGAATTCTCTGCCTGGTTCTACCCGCTGCCCGGAACGCTACGCAGGGCAAAAGCGATTCTCGTCCTCCGTGCTTGCTTTTTCTCAGAAAGAGCCGTGGTGTGCGTTTTCGCCGAAAACGTGTTTTTGGCCGAAAACGTGTACGTTTGCACTTCCCCGCCACAGGGAAGCTGCTAGCCGGGAATTCTCTGCCTGGTTCTACCCGCTGCCCGGAACGCTACGCAGGGCAAAAGCGATTCTCGTCCTCCGTGCTTGCTTTTTCTCAGAAAGAGCCGTGGTGTGCGTTTTCCCCGGAAAACGCGTTTTCGGCCGAAAACGTGTACGTTTGCACTTCCCCGCCACAGGGAAGCTGCTAGCCGGGAATTCTCTGCCTGGTTCTACCCGCTGCCCGGAACGCTACGCAGGGCAAAAGCGATTCTCGTCCTCCGTGCTTGCTTTTTCTCAGAAAGAACCGTGGTGTGCGTTTTCCCCGGAAAACGCGTTTTCGGCCGAAAACGTGTACGTTTGCACTTCCCCGCCACAGGGAAGCTGCTAGCCGGGAATTCTCTGCCTGGTTCTACCCGCTGCCCGGAACGCTAGGCAGGGCAAAAGCGATTCTCGTCCTCCGTGCTTGCTTTTTCTCAGAAAGAGCCGTGGTGTGCGTTTTCGCCGGAAAACGCGTTTTTGGCCGAAAACGTGTACGTTTGCACTTCCCAGCCACAGGAAAGCTGCTAGCCGGGAATTCTCTGCCTGGTTCTACCCGCTGCCCGGAACGCTAGGCAGGGCAAAAGCGATTCTCGTCCTCCGTGCTTGCTTTTTCTCAGAAAGAGCCGTGGTGTGCGTTTTCCCCGGAAAACGCGTTTTCGGCCGAAAACGTGTACGTTTCAACTTCCCCGCCACAGGGAAGCTGCTAGCCGGGAATTCTCTGCCTGGTTCTACCCGCTGCCCGGAACGCTACGCAGGGCAAAAGCGATTCTCGTCCTCCGTGCTTGCTTTTTCTCAGAAAGAGCCGTGGTGTGCGTTTTCCCCGGAAAACGCGTTTTCGGCCGAAAACGTGTACGTTTGCACTTCCCCGCCACAGGGAAGCTGCTAGCCGGGAATTCTCTGCCTGGTTCTACCCGCTGCCCGGAACGCTACGCAGGGCAAAAGCGATTCTCGTCCTCCGTGCTTGCTTTTTCTCAGAAAGAGCCGTGGTGTGCGTTTTCGCCGGAAAACGCGTTTTCGGCCGAAAACGTGTACGTTTGCACTTCCCGGCCACAGGGAAGCTGCTAGCCGGGAATTCTCCGCCTGGTTCTACCCGCTGCCCGGAACGCTACGCAGGGCAAAAGCGATTCTCGTCCTCCGTGCTTGCTTTTTCTCAGAAAGAGCCGTGGTGTGCGTTTTCGCCGGAAAACGCGTTTTCGGCCGAAAACGTGTACGTTTGCACTTCCCCGCCACAGGGAAGCTGCTAGCCGGGAATTCTCTGCCTGGTTCTACCCGCTGCCCGGAACGCTACGCAGGGCAAAAGCGATTCTCGTCCTCCGTGCTTGCTTTTTCTCAGAAAGAGCCGTTGTGTGCTTTTTCGCCGAAAACGCGTTTTTGGCCGAAAACGTGTACGTTTGCACTTCCCAGCCACAGGAAAGCTGCTAGCCGGGAATTCTCTGCCTGGTTCTACCCGCTGCCCGGAACGCTAGGCAGGGCAAAAGCGATTCTCGTCCTCCGTGCTTGCTTTTTCTCAGAAAGAGCCGTGGTGTGCGTTTTCAACGGAAAACGCGTTTTCGGCCGAAAACGTGTACGTTTGCATTTCCCCGCCACAGGGAAGCTGCTAGCCGGGAATTCTCTGCCTGGTTCTACCCGCTGCCCGGAACGCTACGCAGGGCAAAAGCGATTCTCGTCCTCCGTGCTTGCTTTTTCTCAGAAAGAACCGTGGTGTGCGTTTTCCCCGGAAAACGCGTTTTCGGCCGAAAACGTGTACGTTTGCACTTCCCCGCCACAGGGAAGCTGCTAGCCGGGAATTCTCTGCCTGGTTCTACCCGCTGCCCGGAACGCTACGCAGGGCAAAAGCGATTCTCGTCCTCCGTGCTTGCTTTTTCTCAGAAAGAGCCGTGGTGTGCGTTTTCGCCGGAAAACGCGTTTTCGGCCGAAAACGTGTACGTTTGCACTTCCCGGCCACAGGGAAGCTGCTAGCCGGGAATTCTCTGCCTGGTTCTACCCGCTGCCCGGAACGCTACGCAGGGCAAAAGCGATTCTCGTCCTCCGTGCTTGCTTTTTCTCAGAAAGAGCCGTGGTGTGCGTTTTCGCCGGAAAACGCGTTTTCGGCCGAAAACGTGTACGTTTGCACTTCCCCGCCACAGGGAAGCTGCTAGCCGGGAATTCTCTGCCTGGTTCTACCCGCTGCCCGGAACGCTACGCAGGGCAAAAGCGGTTCTCGTCCTCCGTGCTTGCTTTTTCTCAGAAAGAGCCGTGGTGTGCGTTTTCGCCGGAAAATGCGTTTTCGGCCGAAAACGTGTACGTTTGCACTTCCCCGCCACAGGGAAGCTGCTAGCCGGGAATTCTCTGCCTGGTTCTACCCGCTGCCCGGAACGCTACGCAGGGCAAAAGCGATTCTCGTCCTCCGTGCTTGCTTTTTCTCAGAAAGAGCCGTGGTGTGCGTTTTCGCCGGAAAATGCGTTTTCGGCCGAAAACGTGTACGTTTGCACTTCCCCGCCACAGGGAAGCTGCTAGCCGGGAATTCTCTGCCTGGTTCTACCCGCTGCCCGGAACGCTACGCAGGGCAAAAGCGATTCTCGTCCTCCGTGCTTGCTTTTTCTCAGAAAGAGCCGTGGTGTGCGTTTTCGCCGGAAAACGCGTTTTCGGCCGAAAACGTGTACGTTTGCACTTCCCAGCCACAGGGAAGCTGCTAGCCGGGAATTCTCTGCCTGGTTCTACCCGCTGCCCGGAACGCTACGCAGGGCAAAAGCGATTCTCGTCCTCCGTGCTTGCTTTTTCTCAGAAAGAGCCGTGGTGTGCGTTTTCGCCGGAAAACGCGTTTTCGGCCGAAAACGTTTACGTTTGCACTTCCCCGCCACAGGGAAGCTGCTAGCCGGGAATTCTCTGCCTGGTTCTACCCGCTGCCCGGAACGCTACGCAGGGCAAAAGCGATTCTCGTCCTCCGTGCTTGCTTTTTCTCAGAAAGAGCCGTGGTGTGCGTTTTCGCCGGAAAACGCGTTTTCGGCCGAAAACGTGTACGTTTTCACTTCCCAGCCACAGGGAAGCTGCTAGCCGGGAATTCTCTGCCTGGTTCTACCCGCTGCCCGGAACGCTACGCAGGGCAAAAGCGATTCTCGTCCTCCGTGCTTGCTTTTTCTCAGAAAGAGCCGTGGTGTGCGTTTTCGCCGGAAAACGCGTTTTCGGCCGAAAACGTGTACGTTTGCACTTCCCGGCCACAGGGAAGCTGCTAGCCGGGAATTCTCCGCCTGGTTCTACCCGCTGCCCGGAACGCTACGCAGGGCAAAAGCGATTCTCGTCCTCCGTGCTTGCTTTTTCTCAGAAAGAGCCGTGGTGTGCGTTTTCGCCGGAAAACGCGTTTTCGGCCGAAAACGTGTACGTTTGCACTTCCCCGCCACAGGGAAGCTGCTAGCCGGGAATTCTCTGCCTGGTTCTACCCGCTGCCCGGAACGCTACGCAGGGCAAAAGCGATTCTCGTCCTCCGTGCTTGCTTTTTCTCAGAAAGAGCCGTTGTGTGCTTTTTCGCCGAAAACGCGTTTTTGGCCGAAAACGTGTACGTTTGCACTTCCCAGCCACAGGAAAGCTGCTAGCCGGGAATTCTCTGCCTGGTTCTACCCGCTGCCCGGAACGCTAGGCAGGGCAAAAGCGATTCTCGTCCTCCGTGCTTGCTTTTTCTCAGAAAGAGCCGTGGTGTGCGTTTTCCCCGGAAAACGCGTTTTCGGCCGAAAACGTGTACGTTTGCATTTCCCCGCCACAGGGAAGCTGCTAGCCGGGAATTCTCTGCCTGGTTCTACCCGCTGCCCGGAACGCTACGCAGGGCAAAAGCGATTCTCGTCCTCCGTGCTTGCTTTTTCTCAGAAAGAGCCGTGGTGTGCGTTTTCGCCGGAAAACGCGTTTTCGGCCGAAAACGTGTACGTTTGCACTTCCCCGCCACAGGGAAGCTGCTAGCCGGGAATTCTCTGCCTGGTTCTACCCGCTGCCCGGAACGCTACGCAGGGCAAAAGCGGTTCTCGTCCTCCGTGCTTGCTTTTTCTCAGAAAGAGCCGTGGTGTGCGTTTTCGCCGGAAAATGCGTTTTCGGCCGAAAACGTGTACGTTTGCACTTCCCCGCCACAGGGAAGCTGCTAGCCGGGAATTCTCTGCCTGGTTCTACCCGCTGCCCGGAACGCTACGCAGGGCAAAAGCGATTCTCGTCCTCCGTGCTTGCTTTTTCTCAGAAAGAGCCGTGGTGTGCGTTTTCGCCGGAAAATGCGTTTTCGGCCGAAAACGTGTACGTTTGCACTTCCCCGCCACAGGGAAGCTGCTAGCCGGGAATTCTCTGCCTGGTTCTACCCGCTGCCCGGAACGCTACGCAGGGCAAAAGCGATTCTCGTCCTCCGTGCTTGCTTTTTCTCAGAAAGAGCCGTGGTGTGCGTTTTCGCCGGAAAACGCGTTTTCGGCCGAAAACGTGTACGTTTGCACTTCCCAGCCACAGGGAAGCTGCTAGCCGGGAATTCTCTGCCTGGTTCTACCCGCTGCCCGGAACGCTAGGCAGGGCAAAAGCGATTCTCGTCCTCCGTGCTTGCTTTTTCTCAGAAAGAGCCGTGGTGTGCGTTTTCCCCGGAAAACGCGTTTTCGGCCGAAAACGTGTACGTTTGCACTTCCCCGCCACAGGGAAGCTGCTAGCCGGGAATTCTCTGCCTGGTTCTACCCGCTGCCCGGAACGCTACGCAGGGCAAAAGCGATTCTCGTCCTCCGTGCTTGCTTTTTCTCAGAAAGAGCCGTGGTGTGCGTTTTCGCCGGAAAACGCGTTTTCGGCCGAAAACGTGTACGTTTGCACTTCCCCGCCACAGGGAAGCTGCTAGCCGGGAATTCTCTGCCTGGTTCTACCCGCTGCCCGGAACGCTACGCAGGGCAAAAGCGATTCTCGTCCTCCGTGCTTGCTTTTTCTCAGAAAGAGCCGTGGTGTGCGTTTTCGCCGGAAAACGCGTTTTCGGCCGAAAACGTGTACGTTTGCACTTCCCCGCCACAGGGAAGCTGCTAGCCGGGAATTCTCTGCCTGGTTCTACCCGCTGCCCGGAACGCTAGGCAGGGCAAAAGCGATTCTCGTCCTCCGTGCTTGCTTTTTCTCAGAAAGAGCCGTGGTGTGCGTTTTCGCCGAAAACGCGTTTTTGGCAGAAAACGTGTACGTTTGCACTTCCCCGCCACAGGGAAGGTGCTAGCCGGGAATTCTCTGCCTGGTTCTACCCGCTGCCCGGAACGCTACGCAGGGCAAAAGCGATTCTCGTCCTCCGTGCTTGCTTTTTCTCAGAAAGAGCCGTGGTGTGCGTTTTCGCCGGAAAACGCGTTTTTGGCCGAAAACGTGTACGTTTGCACTTCCCAGCCACAGGAAAGCTGCTAGCCGGGAATTCTCTGCCTGGTTCTACCCGCTGCCCGGAACGCTAGGCAGGGCAAAAGCGATTCTCGTCCTCCGTGCTTGCTTTTTCTCAGAAAGAGCCGTGGTGTGCGTTTTCGCCGGAAAACGCGTTTTCGGCCGAAAACCTGTACGTTTGCACTTCCCCGCCACAGGGAAGCTGCTAGCCGGGAATTCTCTGCCTGGTTCTACCCGCTGCCCGGAACGCTACGCAGGGCAAAAGCCATTCTCGTCCTCCGTGCTTGCTTTTTCTCAGAAAGAGCCGTGGTGTGCGTTTTCGCCGGAAAACGTGTTTTCGGCCGAAAACGTGTACGTTTGCACTTCACCGCCACAGGGAAGGTGCTAGCCGGGAATTCTCTGCCTGGTTCTACCCGCTGCCCGGAACGCTACGCAGGGCAAAAGCGATTCTCGTCCTCCGTGCTTGCTTTTTCTCAGAAAGAGCCGTGGTGTGCGTTTTCGCCGGAAAACGCGTTTTCGGCCGAAAACGTGTACGTTTGCACTTCCCCGCCACAGGGAAGCTGCTAGCCGGGAATTCTCTGCCTGGTTCTACCCGCTGCCCGGAACGCTACGCAGGGCAAAAGCGATTCTCGTCCTCCGTGCTTGCTTTTTCTCAGAAAGAGCCGTGGTGTGCGTTTTCCCCGGAAAACGCGTTTTCGGCCGAAAACGTGTACGTTTGCACTTCCCCGCCACAGGGAAGCTGCTAGCCGGGAATTCTCTGCCTGGTTCTACCCGCTGCCCGGAACGCTACGCAGGGCAAAAGCGATTCTCGTCCTCCGTGCTTGCTTTTTCTCAGAAAGAGCCGTGGTGTGCGTTTTCGCCGGAAAACGCGTTTTCGGCCGAAAACGTGTACGTTTGCACTTCCCGGCCACAGGGAAGCTGCTAGCCGGGAATTCTCTGCCTGGTTCTACCCGCTGCCCGGAACGCTACGCAGGGCAAAAGCGATTCTCGTCCTCCGTGCTTGCTTTTTCTCAGAAAGAGCCGTGGTGTGCGTTTTCGCCGGAAAACGCGTTTTCGGCCGAAAACGTGTACGTTTGCACTTCCCCGCCACAGGGAAGCTGCTAGCCGGGAATTCTCTGCCTGGTTCTACCCGCTGCCCGGAACGCTACGCAGGGCAAAAGCGATTCTCGTCCTCCGTGCTTGCTTTTTCTCAGAAAGAGCCGTTGTGTGCTTTTTCGCCGAAAACGCGTTTTTGGCCGAAAACGTGTACGTTTGCACTTCCCAGCCACAGGAAAGCTGCTAGCCGGGAATTCTCTGCCTGGTTCTACCCGCTGCCCGGAACGCTAGGCAGGGCAAAAGCGATTCTCGTCCTCCGTGCTTGCTTTTTCTCAGAAAGAGCCGTGGTGTGCGTTTTCCCCGGAAAACGCGTTTTCGGCCGAAAACGTGTACGTTTGCACTTCCCCGCACCAGGGAAGCTGCTAGCCGGGAATTCTCTGCCTGGTTCTACCCGCTGCCCGGAACGCTACGCAGGGCAAAAGCGATTCTCGTCCTCCGTGCTTGCTTTTTCTCAGAAAGAGCCGTGGTGTGCGTTTTCGCCGGAAAACGCGTTTTCGGCCGAAAACGTGTACGTTTGCACTTCCCCGCCACAGGGAAGCTGCTAGCCGGGAATTCTCTGCCTGGTTCTACCCGCTGCCCGGAACGCTACGCAGGGCAAAAGCGATTCTCGTCCTCCGTGCTTGCTTTTTCTCAGAAAGAGCCGTTGTGTGCTTTTTCGCCGAAAACGCGTTTTTGGCCGAAAACGTGTACGTTTGCACTTCCCAGCCACAGGAAAGCTGCTAGCCGGGAATTCTCTGCCTGGTTCTACCCGCTGCCCGGAACGCTAGGTAGGGCAAAAGCGATTCTCGTCCTCCGTGCTTGCTTTTTCTCAGAAAGAGCCGTGGTGTGCGTTTTCCCCGGAAAACGCGTTTTCGGCCGAAAACGTGTACGTTTGCACTTCCCCGCCACAGGGAAGCTGCTAGCCGGGAATTCTCTGCCTGGTTCTACCCGCTGCCCGGAACGCTACGCAGGGCAAAAGCGATTCTCGTCCTCCGTGCTTGCTTTTTCTCAGAAAGAGCCGTGGTGTGCGTTTTCGCCGGAAAACGCGTTTTCGGCCGAAAACGTGTACGTTTGCACTTCCCCGCCACAGGGAAGCTGCTAGCCGGGAATTCTCTGCCTGGTTCTACCCGCTGCCCGGAACGCTACGCAGGGCAAAAGCGATTCTCGTCCTCCGTGCTTGCTTTTTCTCAGAAAGAGCCGTGGTGTGCGTTTTCGCCGGAAAACGCGTTTTCGGCCGAAAACGTGTACGTTTGCACTTCCCCGCCACAGGGAAGCTGCTAGCCGGGAATTCTCTGCCTGGTTCTACCCGCTGCCCGGAACGCTAGGCAGGGCAAAAGCGATTCTCGTCCTCCGTGCTTGCTTTTTCTCAGAAAGAGCCGTGGTGTGCGTTTTCGCCGAAAACGCGTTTTTGGCAGAAAACGTGTACGTTTGCACTTCCCCGCCACAGGGAAGGTGCTAGCCGGGAATTCTCTGCCTGGTTCTACCCGCTGCCCGGAACGCTACGCAGGGCAAAAGCGATTCTCGTCCTCCGTGCTTGCTTTTTCTCAGAAAGAGCCGTGGTGTGCGTTTTCGCCGGAAAACGCGTTTTTGGCCGAAAACGTGTACGTTTGCACTTCCCAGCCACAGGAAAGCTGCTAGCCGGGAATTCTCTGCCTGGTTCTACCCGCTGCCCGGAACGCTAGGCAGGGCAAAAGCGATTCTCGTCCTCCGTGCTTGCTTTTTCTCAGAAAGAGCCGTGGTGTGCGTTTTCGCCGGAAAACGTGTTTTCGGCCGAAAACGTGTACGTTTGCACTTCCCCGCCACAGGGAAGGTGCTAGCCGGGAATTCTCTGCCTGGTTCTACCCGCTGCCCGGAACGCTACGCAGGGCAAAAGCGATTCTCGTCCTCCGTGCTTGCTTTTTCTCAGAAAGAGCCGTGGTGTGCGTTTTCGCCGGAAAACGCGTTTTCGGCCGAAAACGTGTACGTTTGCACTTCCCGGCCACAGGGAAGCTGCTAGCCGGGAATTCTCTGCCTGGTTCTACCCGCTGCCCGGAACGCTACGCAGGGCAAAAGCGATTCTCGTCCTCCGTGCTTGCTTTTTCTCAGAAAGAGCCGTGGTGTGCGTTTTCGCCGGAAAACGCGTTTTCGGCCGAAAACGTGTACGTTTGCACTTCCCCGCCACAGGGAAGCTGCTAGCCGGGAATTCTCTGCCTGGTTCTACCCGCTGCCCGGAACGCTACGCAGGGCAAAAGCGGTTCTCGTCCTCCGTGCTTGCTTTTTCTCAGAAAGAGCCGTGGTGTGCGTTTTCCCCGGAAAACGCGTTTTCGGCCGAAAACGTGTACGTTTGCACTTCCCCGCCACAGGGAAGCTGCTAGCCGGGAATTCTCTGCCTGGTTCTACCCGCTGCCCGGAACGCTACGCAGGGCAAAAGCGATTCTCGTCCTCCGTGCTTGCTTTTTCTCAGAAAGAGCCGTGGTGTGCGTTTTCGCCGGAAAACGCGTTTTCGGCCGAAAACGTGTACGTTTGCACTTCCCCGCCACAGGGAAGCTGCTAGCCGGGAATTCTCTGCCTGGTTCTACCCGCTGCCCGGAACGCTACGCAGGGCAAAAGCGATTCTCGTCCTCCGTGCTTGCTTTTTCTCAGAAAGAGCCGTGGTGTGCGTTTTCCCCGGAAAACGCGTTTTCGGCCGAAAACGTGTACGTTTGCACTTCCCCGCCACAGGGAAGCTGCTAGCCGGGAATTCTCTGCCTGGTTCTACCCGCTGCCCGGAACGCTACGCAGGGCAAAAGCGATTCTCGTCCTCCGTGCTTGCTTTTTCTCAGAAAGAGCCGTTGTGTGCTTTTTCGCCGAAAACGCGTTTTTGGCCGAAAACGTGTACGTTTGCACTTCCCAGCCACAGGAAAGCTGCTAGCCGGGAATTCTCTGCCTGGTTCTACCCGCTGCCCGGAACGCTAGGCAGGGCAAAAGCGATTCTCGTCCTCCGTGCTTGCTTTTTCTCAGAAAGAGCCGTGGTGTGCGTTTTCCCCGGAAAACGCGTTTTCGGCCGAAAACGTGTACGTTTGCACTTCCCCGCCACAGGGAAGCTGCTAGCCGGGAATTCTCTGCCTGGTTCTACCCGCTGCCCGGAACGCTACGCAGGGCAAAAGCGATTCTCGTCCTCCGTGCTTGCTTTTTCTCAGAAAGAACCGTGGTGTGCGTTTTCCCCGGAAAACGCGTTTTCGGCCGAAAACGTGTACGTTTGCACTTCCCCGCCACAGGGAAGCTGCTAGCCGGGAATTCTCTGCCTGGTTCTACCCGCTGCCCGGAACGCTACGCAGGCAAAAGCGATTCTCGTCCTCCGTGCTTGCTTTTTCTCAGAAAGAGCCGTGGTGTGCGTTTTCGCCGGAAAACGCGTTTTCGGCCGAAAACGTGTACGTTTGCACTTCCCCGCCACAGGGAAGCTGCTAGCCGGGAATTCTCTGCCTGGTTCTACCCGCTGCCCGGAACGCTAGGCAGGGCAAAAGCGGTTCTCGTCCTCCGTGCTTGCTTTTTCTCAGAAAGAGCCGTGGTGTGCGTTTTCGCCGGAAAATGCGTTTTCGGCCGAAAACGTGTACGTTTGCACTTCCCCGCCACAGGGAAGCTGCTAGCCGGGAATTCTCTGCCTGGTTCTACCCGCTGCCCGGAACGCTACGCAGGGCAAAAGCGATTCTCGTCCTCCGTGCTTGCTTTTTCTCAGAAAGAGCCGTGGTGTGCGTTTTCGCCGGAAAATGCGTTTTCGGCCGAAAACGTGTACGTTTGCACTTCCCCGCCACAGGGAAGCTGCTAGCCGGGAATTCTCTGCCTGGTTCTACCCGCTGCCCGGAACGCTACGCAGGGCAAAAGCGATTCTCGTCCTCCGTGCTTGCTTTTTCTCAGAAAGAGCCGTGGTGTGCGTTTTCGCCGGAAAACGCGTTTTCGGCCGAAAACGTGTACGTTTGCACTTCCCAGCCACAGGGAAGCTGCTAGCCGGGAATTCTCTGCCTGGTTCTACCCGCTGCCCGGAACGCTACGCAGGGCAAAAGCGATTCTCGTCCTCCGTGCTTGCTTTTTCTCAGAAAGAGCCGTGGTGTGCGTTTTCGCCGGAAAACGCGTTTTCGGCCGAAAACGTGTACGTTTGCACTTCCCCGCCACAGGGAAGCTGCTAGCCGGGAATTCTCTGCCTGGTTCTACCCGCTGCCCGGAACGCTACGCAGGGCAAAAGCGATTCTCGTCCTCCGTGCTTGCTTTTTCTCAGAAAGAGCCGTGGTGTGCGTTTTCGCCGGAAAACGCGTTTTCGGCCGAAAACGTGTACGTTTGCACTTCCCCGCCACAGGGAAGCTGCTAGCCGGGAATTCTCTGCCTGGTTCTACCCGCTGCCCGGAACGCTACGCAGGGCAAAAGCGATTCTCGTCCTCCGTGCTTGCTTTTTCTCAGAAAGAGCCGTGGTGTGCGTTTTCGCCGGAAAACGCGTTTTCGGCCGAAAACGTGTACGTTTGCACTTCCCCGCCACAGGGAAGCTGCTAGCCGGGAATTCTCTGCCTGGTTCTACCCGCTGCCCGGAACGCTACGCAGGGCAAAAGCGATTCTCGTCCTCCGTGCTTGCTTTTTCTCAGAAAGAGCCGTGGTGTGCGTTTTCGCCGAAAACGCGTTTTTGGCAGAAAACGTGTACGTTTGCACTTCCCAGCCACAGGGAAGCTGCTAGCCGGGAATTCTCTGCCTGGTTCTACCCGCTGCCCGGAACGCTACGCAGGGCAAAAGCGATTCTCGTCCTCCATGCTTGCTTTTTCTCAGAAAGAGCCGTTGTGTGCTTTTTCGCCGAAAACGCGTTTTCGGCCGAAAACGTGTACGTTTGCACTTCCCCGCCACAGGGAAGCTGCTAGCCGGGAATTCTCTGCCTGGTTCTACCCGCTGCCCGGAACGCTACGCAGGGCAAAAGCGATTCTCGTCCTCCGTGCTTGCTTTTTCTAAGAAAGAGCCGTGGTGTGCGTTTTTGCCGGAAAACGCGTTTTCGGCCGAAAACGTGTACGTTTGCACTTCCCCGCCACAGGGAAGCTGCTAGCCGGGAATTCTCTGCCTGGTTCTACCCGCTGCCCGGAACGCTACGCAGGGCAAAAGCGATTCTCCTCCTCCGTGCTTGCTTTTTCTCAGAAAGAGCCGTGGTGTGCGTTTTCGCCGGAAAACGCGTTTTCGGCCGAAAACGTGTACGTTTGCACTTCCCAGCCACAGGAAAGCTGCTAGCCGGGAATTCTCTGCCTGGTTCTACCCGCTGCCCGGAACGCTACGCAGGGCAAAAGCGATTCTCGTCCTCCGTGCTTGCTTTTTCTCAGAAAGAGCCGTGGTGTGCGTTTTCGCCGGAAAACGCGTTTTCGGCCGAAAACGTGTACGTTTGCACTTCCCCGCCACAGGGAAGCTGCTAGCCGGGAATTCTCTGCCTGGTTCTACCCGCTGCCCGGAACGCTAGGCAGGGCAAAAGCGATTCTCGTCCTCCGTGCTTGCTTTTTCTCAGAAAGAGCCGTGGTGTGCGTTTTCGCCGGAAAACGCGTTTTCGGCCGAAAACGTGTACGTTTGCACTTCCCCGCCACAGGGAAGCTGCTAGCCGGGAATTCTCTGCCTGGTTCTACCCGCTGCCCGGAACGCTACGCAGGGCAAAAGCGATTCTCGTCCTCCGTGCTTGCTTTTTCTCAGAAAGAGCCGTGGTGTGCTTTTTCGCCGAAAACGCGTTTTTGGCCGAAAACGTGTACGTTTGCACTTCCCAGCCACAGGAAAGCTGCTAGCCGGGAATTCTCTGCCTGGTTCTACCCGCTGCCCGGAACGCTACGCAGGGCAAAAGCGATTCTCGTCCTCCGTGCTTGCTTTTTCTCAGAAAGAGCCGTGGTGTGCGTTTTCGCCGGAAAACGCGTTTTCGGCCGAAAACGTGTACGTTTGCACTTCCCCGCCACAGGGAAGCTGCTAGCCGGGAATTCTCTGCCTGGTTCTACCCGCTGCCCGGAACGCTACGCAGGGCAAAAGCGATTCTCGTCCTCCGTGCTTGCTTTTTCTCAGAAAGAGCCGTGGTGTGCGTTTTCGCCGGAAAACGCGTTTTCGGCCGAAAACGTGTACGTTTGCACTTCCCAGCCACAGGGAAGCTGCTAGCCGGGAATTCTCTGCCTGGTTCTACCCGCTGCCCGGAACGCTACGCAGGGCAAAAGCGATTCTCGTCCTCCGTGCTTGCTTTTTCTCAGAAAGAACCGTGGTGTGCGTTTTCCCCGGAAAACGCGTTTTCGGCCGAAAACGTGTACGTTTGCACTTCCCCGCCACAGGGAAGCTGCTAGCCGGGAATTCTCTGCCTGGTTCTACCCGCTGCCCGGAACGCTACGCAGGGCAAAAGCGATTCTCGTCCTCCGTGCTTGCTTTTTCTCAGAAAGAGCCGTTGTGTGCTTTTTCGCCGAAAACGCGTTTTTGGCCGAAAACCTGTACGTTTGCACTTCCCCGCCACAGGGAAGCTGCTAGCCGGGAATTCTCTGCCTGGTTCTACCCGCTGCCCGGAAGGCTACGCAGGGCAAAAGCGATTCTCGTCCTCCGTGCTTGCTTTTTCTCAGAAAGAGCCGTGGTGTGCGTTTTCGCCGAAAACGCGTTTTTGGCAGAAAACGTGTACGTTTGCACTTCCCCGCCACAGGGAAGCTGCTAGCCGGGAATTCTCTGCCTGGTTCTACCCGCTGCCCGGAACGCTACGCAGGGCAAAAGCGATTCTCGTCCTCCGTGCTTGCTTTTTCTCAGAAAGAGCCGTGGTGTGCGTTTTCCCCGGAAAACGCGTTTTCGGCCGAAAACGTGTACGTTTGCACTTCCCAGCCACAGGGAAGCTGCTAGCCGGGAATTCTCTGCCTGGTTCTACCCGCTGCCCGGAACGCTACGCAGGGCAAAAGCGATTCTCGTCCTCCGTGCTTGCTTTTTCTCAGAAAGAGCCGTGGTGTGCGTTTTCGCCGGAAAACGCGTTTTCGGCCGAAAACGTGTACGTTTGCACTTCCCGGCCACAGGGAAGCTGCTAGCCGGGAATTCTCTGCCTGGTTCTACCCGCTGCCCGGAACGCTACGCAGGGCAAAAGCGATTCTCGTCCTCCGTGCTTGCTTTTTCTCAGAAAGAGCCGTGGTGTGCGTTTTCGCCGGAAAACGCGTTTTCGGCCGAAAACGTGTACGTTTGCACTTCCCCGCCACAGGGAAGCTGCTAGCCGGGAATTCTCTGCCTGGTTCTACCCGCTGCCCGGAACGCTACGCAGGGCAAAAGCGATTCTCGTCCTCCGTGCTTGCTTTTTCTCAGAAAGAGCCGTTGTGTGCTTTTTCGCCGAAAACGCGTTTTTGGCCGAAAACGTGTACGTTTGCACTTCCCAGCCACAGGAAAGCTGCTAGCCGGGAATTCTCTGCCTGGTTCTACCCGCTGCCCGGAACGCTAGGCAGGGCAAAAGCGATTCTCGTCCTCCGTGCTTGCTTTTTCTCAGAAAGAGCCGTGGTGTGCGTTTTCCCCGGAAAACGCGTTTTCGGCCGAAAACGTGTACGTTTGCACTTCCCCGCCACAGGGAAGCTGCTAGCCGGGAATTCTCTGCCTGGTTCTACCCGCTGCCCGGAACGCTACGCAGGGCAAAAGCGATTCTCGTCCTCCGTGCTTGCTTTTTCTCAGAAAGAGCCGTGGTGTGCGTTTTCGCCGGAAAACGCGTTTTCGGCCGAAAACGTGTACGTTTGCACTTCCCCGCCACAGGGAAGCTGCTAGCCGGGAATTCTCTGCCTGGTTCTACCCGCTGCCCGGAACGCTACGCAGGGCAAAAGCGATTCTCGTCCTCCGTGCTTGCTTTTTCTCAGAAAGAGCCGTGGTGTGCGTTTTCGCCGGAAAACGCGTTTTCGGCCGAAAACGTGTACGTTTGCACTTCCCCGCCACAGGGAAGCTGCTAGCCGGGAATTCTCTGCCTGGTTCTACCCGCTGCCCGGAACGCTACGCAGGGCAAAAGCGATTCTCGTCCTCCGTGCTTGCTTTTTCTCAGAAAGAGCCGTGGTGTGCGTTTTCGCCGGAAAACGCGTTTTCGGCCGAAAACGTGTACGTTTGCACTTCCCCGCCACAGGGAAGCTGCTAGCCGGGAATTCTCTGCCTGGTTCTACCCGCTGCCCGGAACGCTACGCAGGGCAAAAGCGATTCTCGTCCTCCGTGCTTGCTTTTTCTCAGAAAGAGCCGTTGTGTGCTTTTTCGCCGAAAACGCGTTTTTGGCCGAAAACGTGTACGTTTGCACTTCCCAGCCACAGGAAAGCTGCTAGCCGGGAATTCTCTGCCTGGTTCTACCCGCTGCCCGGAACGCTAGGCAGGGCAAAAGCGATTCTCGTCCTCCGTGCTTGCTTTTTCTCAGAAAGAGCCGTGGTGTGCGTTTTCCCCGGAAAACGCGTTTTCGGCCGAAAACGTGTACGTTTGCACTTCCCCGCCACAGGGAAGCTGCTAGCCGGGAATTCTCTGCCTGGTTCTACCCGCTGCCCGGAACGCTACGCAGGGCAAAAGCGATTCTCGTCCTCCGTGCTTGCTTTTTCTCAGAAAGAGCCGTGGTGTGCGTTTTCGCCGGAAAACGCGTTTTCGGCCGAAAACGTGTACGTTTGCACTTCCCCGCCACAGGGAAGCTGCTAGCCGGGAATTCTCTGCCTGGTTCTACCCGCTGCCCGGAACGCTAGGCAGGGCAAAAGCGATTCTCGTCCTCCGTGCTTGCTTTTTCTCAGAAAGAGCCGTGGTGTGCGTTTTCGCCGGAAAACGCGTTTTCGGCCGAAAACGTGTACGTTTGCACTTCCCCGCCACAGGGAAGCTGCTAGCCGGGAATTCTCTGCCTGGTTCTACCCGCTGCCCGGAACGCTAGGCAGGGCAAAAGCGATTCTCGTCCTCCGTGCTTGCTTTTTCTCAGAAAGAGCCGTGGTGTGCGTTTTCGCCGAAAACGCGTTTTTGGCAGAAAACGTGTACGTTTGCACTTCCCCGCCACAGGGAAGGTGCTAGCCGGGAATTCTCTGCCTGGTTCTACCCGCTGCCCGGAACGCTACGCAGGGCAAAAGCGATTCTCGTCCTCCGTGCTTGCTTTTTCTCAGAAAGAGCCGTGGTGTGCGTTTTCGCCGGAAAACGCGTTTTTGGCCGAAAACGTGTACGTTTGCACTTCCCAGCCACAGGAAAGCTGCTAGCCGGGAATTCTCTGCCTGGTTCTACCCGCTGCCCGGAACGCTAGGCAGGGCAAAAGCGATTCTCGTCCTCCGTGCTTGCTTTTTCTCAGAAAGAGCCGTGGTGTGCGTTTTCGCCGGAAAACGTGTTTTCGGCCGAAAACGTGTACGTTTGCACTTCCCCGCCACAGGGAAGGTGCTAGCCGGGAATTCTCTGCCTGGTTCTACCCGCTGCCCGGAACGCTACGCAGGGCAAAAGCGATTCTCGTCCTCCGTGCTTGCTTTTTCTCAGAAAGAGCCGTGGTGTGCGTTTTCGCCGGAAAACGCGTTTTCGGCCGAAAACGTGTACGTTTGCACTTCCCGGCCACAGGGAAGCTGCTAGCCGGGAATTCTCTGCCTGGTTCTACCCGCTGCCCGGAACGCTACGCAGGGCAAAAGCGATTCTCGTCCTCCGTGCTTGCTTTTTCTCAGAAAGAGCCGTGGTGTGCGTTTTCGCCGGAAAACGCGTTTTCGGCCGAAAACGTGTACGTTTGCACTTCCCCGCCACAGGGAAGCTGCTAGCCGGGAATTCTCTGCCTGGTTCTACCCGCTGCCCGGAACGCTACGCAGGGCAAAAGCGGTTCTCGTCCTCCGTGCTTGCTTTTTCTCAGAAAGAGCCGTGGTGTGCGTTTTCCCCGGAAAACGCGTTTTCGGCCGAAAACGTGTACGTTTGCACTTCCCCGCCACAGGGAAGCTGCTAGCCGGGAATTCTCTGCCTGGTTCTACCCGCTGCCCGGAACGCTACGCAGGGCAAAAGCGATTCTCGTCCTCCGTGCTTGCTTTTTCTCAGAAAGAGCCGTGGTGTGCGTTTTCGCCGGAAAACGCGTTTTCGGCCGAAAACGTGTACGTTTGCACTTCCCCGCCACAGGGAAGCTGCTAGCCGGGAATTCTCTGCCTGGTTCTACCCGCTGCCCGGAACGCTACGCAGGGCAAAAGCGATTCTCGTCCTCCGTGCTTGCTTTTTCTCAGAAAGAGCCGTGGTGTGCGTTTTCGCCGGAAAACGCGTTTTCGGCCGAAAACGTGTACGTTTGCACTTCCCCGCCACAGGGAAGCTGCTAGCCGGGAATTCTCTGCCTGGTTCTACCCGCTGCCCGGAACGCTACGCAGGGCAAAAGCGATTCTCGTCCTCCGTGCTTGCTTTTTCTCAGAAAGAGCCGTTGTGTGCTTTTTCGCCGAAAACGCGTTTTTGGCCGAAAACGTGTACGTTTGCACTTCCCAGCCACAGGAAAGCTGCTAGCCGGGAATTCTCTGCCTGGTTCTACCCGCTGCCCGGAACGCTAGGCAGGGCAAAAGCGATTCTCGTCCTCCGTGCTTGCTTTTTCTCAGAAAGAGCCGTGGTGTGCGTTTTCCCCGGAAAACGCGTTTTCGGCCGAAAACGTGTACGTTTGCACTTCCCCGCCACAGGGAAGCTGCTAGCCGGGAATTCTCTGCCTGGTTCTACCCGCTGCCCGGAACGCTACGCAGGGCAAAAGCGATTCTCGTCCTCCGTGCTTGCTTTTTCTCAGAAAGAACCGTGGTGTGCGTTTTCCCCGGAAAACGCGTTTTCGGCCGAAAACGTGTACGTTTGCACTTCCCCGCCACAGGGAAGCTGCTAGCCGGGAATTCTCTGCCTGGTTCTACCCGCTGCCCGGAACGCTACGCAGGCAAAAGCGATTCTCGTCCTCCGTGCTTGCTTTTTCTCAGAAAGAGCCGTGGTGTGCGTTTTCGCCGGAAAACGCGTTTTCGGCCGAAAACGTGTACGTTTGCACTTCCCCGCCACAGGGAAGCTGCTAGCCGGGAATTCTCTGCCTGGTTCTACCCGCTGCCCGGAACGCTACGCAGGGCAAAAGCGATTCTCGTCCTCCGTGCTTGCTTTTTCTCAGAAAGAGCCGTGGTGTGCGTTTTCGCCGGAAAACGCGTTTTCGGCCGAAAACGTGTACGTTTGCACTTCCCCGCCACAGGGAAGCTGCTAGCCGGGAATTCTCTGCCTGGTTCTACCCGCTGCCCGGAACGCTAGGCAGGGCAAAAGCGGTTCTCGTCCTCCGTGCTTGCTTTTTCTCAGAAAGAGCCGTGGTGTGCGTTTTCGCCGGAAAATGCGTTTTCGGCCGAAAACGTGTACGTTTGCACTTCCCCGCCACAGGGAAGCTGCTAGCCGGGAATTCTCTGCCTGGTTCTACCCGCTGCCCGGAACGCTACGCAGGGCAAAAGCGATTCTCGTCCTCCGTGCTTGCTTTTTCTCAGAAAGAGCCGTGGTGTGCGTTTTCGCCGGAAAACGCGTTTTCGGCCGAAAACGTGTACGTTTGCACTTCCCAGCCACAGGGAAGCTGCTAGCCGGGAATTCTCTGCCTGGTTCTACCCGCTGCCCGGAACGCTACGCAGGGCAAAAGCGATTCTCGTCCTCCGTGCTTGCTTTTTCTCAGAAAGAGCCGTGGTGTGCGTTTTCCCCGGAAAACGCGTTTTCGGCCGAAAACGTGTACGTTTGCACTTCCCCGCCACAGGGAAGCTGCTAGCCGGGAATTCTCTGCCTGGTTCTACCCGCTGCCCGGAACGCTACGCAGGGCAAAAGCGATTCTCGTCCTCCGTGCTTGCTTTTTCTCAGAAAGAGCCGTGGTGTGCGTTTTCGCCGGAAAACGCGTTTTCGGCCGAAAACGTGTACGTTTGCACTTCCCCGCCACAGGGAAGCTGCTAGCCGGGAATTCTCTGCCTGGTTCTACCCGCTGCCCGGAACGCTACGCAGGGCAAAAGCGATTCTCGTCCTCCGTGCTTGCTTTTTCTCAGAAAGAGCCGTGGTGTGCGTTTTCGCCGGAAAACGCGTTTTCGGCCGAAAACGTGTACGTTTGCACTTCCCCGCCACAGGGAAGCTGCTAGCCGGGAATTCTCTGCCTGGTTCTACCCGCTGCCCGGAACGCTAGGCAGGGCAAAAGCGATTCTCGTCCTCCGTGCTTGCTTTTTCTCAGAAAGAGCCGTGGTGTGCGTTTTCGCCGAAAACGCGTTTTTGGCAGAAAACGTGTACGTTTGCACTTCCCCGCCACAGGGAAGGTGCTAGCCGGGAATTCTCTGCCTGGTTCTACCCGCTGCCCGGAACGCTACGCAGGGCAAAAGCGATTCTCGTCCTCCGTGCTTGCTTTTTCTCAGAAAGAGCCGTGGTGTGCGTTTTCGCCGGAAAACGCGTTTTTGGCCGAAAACGTGTACGTTTGCACTTCCCAGCCACAGGAAAGCTGCTAGCCGGGAATTCTCTGCCTGGTTCTACCCGCTGCCCGGAACGCTAGGCAGGGCAAAAGCGATTCTCGTCCTCCGTGCTTGCTTTTTCTCAGAAAGAGCCGTGGTGTGCGTTTTCGCCGGAAAACGTGTTTTCGGCCGAAAACGTGTACGTTTGCACTTCCCCGCCACAGGGAAGGTGCTAGCCGGGAATTCTCTGCCTGGTTCTACCCGCTGCCCGGAACGCTACGCAGGGCAAAAGCGATTCTCGTCCTCCGTGCTTGCTTTTTCTCAGAAAGAGCCGTGGTGTGCGTTTTCGCCGGAAAACGCGTTTTCGGCCGAAAACGTGTACGTTTGCACTTCCCGGCCACAGGGAAGCTGCTAGCCGGGAATTCTCTGCCTGGTTCTACCCGCTGCCCGGAACGCTACGCAGGGCAAAAGCGATTCTCGTCCTCCGTGCTTGCTTTTTCTCAGAAAGAGCCGTGGTGTGCGTTTTCGCCGGAAAACGCGTTTTCGGCCGAAAACGTGTACGTTTGCACTTCCCCGCCACAGGGAAGCTGCTAGCCGGGAATTCTCTGCCTGGTTCTACCCGCTGCCCGGAACGCTACGCAGGGCAAAAGCGGTTCTCGTCCTCCGTGCTTGCTTTTTCTCAGAAAGAGCCGTGGTGTGCGTTTTCCCCGGAAAACGCGTTTTCGGCCGAAAACGTGTACGTTTGCACTTCCCCGCCACAGGGAAGCTGCTAGCCGGGAATTCTCTGCCTGGTTCTACCCGCTGCCCGGAACGCTACGCAGGGCAAAAGCGATTCTCGTCCTCCGTGCTTGCTTTTTCTCAGAAAGAGCCGTGGTGTGCGTTTTCGCCGGAAAACGCGTTTTCGGCCGAAAACGTGTACGTTTGCACTTCCCCGCCACAGGGAAGCTGCTAGCCGGGAATTCTCTGCCTGGTTCTACCCGCTGCCCGGAACGCTACGCAGGGCAAAAGCGATTCTCGTCCTCCGTGCTTGCTTTTTCTCAGAAAGAGCCGTGGTGTGCGTTTTCCCCGGAAAACGCGTTTTCGGCCGAAAACGTGTACGTTTGCACTTCCCCGCCACAGGGAAGCTGCTAGCCGGGAATTCTCTGCCTGGTTCTACCCGCTGCCCGGAACGCTACGCAGGGCAAAAGCGATTCTCGTCCTCCGTGCTTGCTTTTTCTCAGAAAGAGCCGTTGTGTGCTTTTTCGCCGAAAACGCGTTTTTGGCCGAAAACGTGTACGTTTGCACTTCCCAGCCACAGGAAAGCTGCTAGCCGGGAATTCTCTGCCTGGTTCTACCCGCTGCCCGGAACGCTAGGCAGGGCAAAAGCGATTCTCGTCCTCCGTGCTTGCTTTTTCTCAGAAAGAGCCGTGGTGTGCGTTTTCGCCGGAAAACGCGTTTTCGGCCGAAAACGTGTACGTTTGCACTTCCCCGCCACAGGGAAGCTGCTAGCCGGGAATTCTCTGCCTGGTTCTACCCGCTGCCCGGAACGCTACGCAGGGCAAAAGCGATTCTCGTCCTCCGTGCTTGCTTTTTCTCAGAAAGAACCGTGGTGTGCGTTTTCCCCGGAAAACGCGTTTTCGGCCGAAAACGTGTACGTTTGCACTTCCCCGCCACAGGGAAGCTGCTAGCCGGGAATTCTCTGCCTGGTTCTACCCGCTGCCCGGAACGCTACGCAGGCAAAAGCGATTCTCGTCCTCCGTGCTTGCTTTTTCTCAGAAAGAGCCGTGGTGTGCGTTTTCGCCGGAAAACGCGTTTTCGGCCGAAAACGTGTACGTTTGCACTTCCCCGCCACAGGGAAGCTGCTAGCCGGGAATTCTCTGCCTGGTTCTACCCGCTGCCCGGAACGCTACGCAGGGCAAAAGCGATTCTCGTCCTCCGTGCTTGCTTTTTCTCAGAAAGAGCCGTGGTGTGCGTTTTCGCCGGAAAACGCGTTTTCGGCCGAAAACGTGTACGTTTGCACTTCCCAGCCACAGGGAAGCTGCTAGCCGGGAATTCTCTGCCTGGTTCTACCCGCTGCCCGGAACGCTAGGCAGGGCAAAAGCGGTTCTCGTCCTCCGTGCTTGCTTTTTCTCAGAAAGAGCCGTGGTGTGCGTTTTCGCCGGAAAATGCGTTTTCGGCCGAAAACGTGTACGTTTGCACTTCCCCGCCACAGGGAAGCTGCTAGCCGGGAATTCTCTGCCTGGTTCTACCCGCTGCCCGGAACGCTACGCAGGGCAAAAGCGATTCTCGTCCTCCGTGCTTGCTTTTTCTCAGAAAGAGCCGTGGTGTGCGTTTTCGCCGGAAAATGCGTTTTCGGCCGAAAACGTGTACGTTTGCACTTCCCCGCCACAGGGAAGCTGCTAGCCGGGAATTCTCTGCCTGGTTCTACCCGCTGCCCGGAACGCTACGCAGGGCAAAAGCGATTCTCGTCCTCCGTGCTTGCTTTTTCTCAGAAAGAGCCGTGGTGTGCGTTTTCGCCGGAAAACGCGTTTTCGGCCGAAAACGTGTACGTTTGCACTTCCCAGCCACAGGGAAGCTGCTAGCCGGGAATTCTCTGCCTGGTTCTACCCGCTGCCCGGAACGCTACGCAGGGCAAAAGCGATTCTCGTCCTCCGTGCTTGCTTTTTCTCAGAAAGAGCCGTGGTGTGCGTTTTCGCCGGAAAACGCGTTTTCGGCCGAAAACGTGTACGTTTGCACTTCCCCGCCACAGGGAAGCTGCTAGCCGGGAATTCTCTGCCTGGTTCTACCCGCTGCCCGGAACGCTAGGCAGGGCAAAAGCGATTCTCGTCCTCCGTGCTTGCTTTTTCTCAGAAAGAGCCGTGGTGTGCGTTTTCGCCGGAAAACGTGTTTTCGGCCGAAAACGTGTACGTTTGCACTTCCCCGCCACAGGGAAGGTGCTAGCCGGGAATTCTCTGCCTGGTTCTACCCGCTGCCCGGAACGCTACGCAGGGCAAAAGCGATTCTCGTCCTTCGTGCTTGCTTTTTCTCAGAAAGAGCCGTGGTGTGCGTTTTCGCCGGAAAACGCGTTTTCGGCCGAAAACGTGTACGTTTGCACTTCCCGGCCACAGGGAAGCTGCTAGCCGGGAATTCTCTGCCTGGTTCTACCCGCTGCCCGGAACGCTACGCAGGGCAAAAGCGATTCTCGTCCTCCGTGCTTGCTTTTTCTCAGAAAGAGCCGTGGTGTGCGTTTTCGCCGGAAAACGCGTTTTCGGCCGAAAACGTGTACGTTTGCACTTCCCCGCCACAGGGAAGCTGCTAGCCGGGAATTCTCTGCCTGGTTCTACCCGCTGCCCGGAACGCTACGCAGGGCAAAAGCGGTTCTCGTCCTCCGTGCTTGCTTTTTCTCAGAAAGAGCCGTGGTGTGCGTTTTCCCCGGAAAACGCGTTTTCGGCCGAAAACGTGTACGTTTGCACTTCCCCGCCACAGGGAAGCTGCTAGCCGGGAATTCTCTGCCTGGTTCTACCCGCTGCCCGGAACGCTACGCAGGGCAAAAGCGATTCTCGTCCTCCGTGCTTGCTTTTTCTCAGAAAGAGCCGTGGTGTGCGTTTTCGCCGGAAAACGCGTTTTCGGCCGAAAACGTGTACGTTTGCACTTCCCCGCCACAGGGAAGCTGCTAGCCGGGAATTCTCTGCCTGGTTCTACCCGCTGCCCGGAACGCTACGCAGGGCAAAAGCGATTCTCGTCCTCCGTGCTTGCTTTTTCTCAGAAAGAGCCGTGGTGTGCGTTTTCCCCGGAAAACGCGTTTTCGGCCGAAAACGTGTACGTTTGCACTTCCCCGCCACAGGGAAGCTGCTAGCCGGGAATTCTCTGCCTGGTTCTACCCGCTGCCCGGAACGCTACGCAGGGCAAAAGCGATTCTCGTCCTCCGTGCTTGCTTTTTCTCAGAAAGAGCCGTTGTGTGCTTTTTCGCCGAAAACGCGTTTTTGGCCGAAAACGTGTACGTTTGCACTTCCCAGCCACAGGAAAGCTGCTAGCCGGGAATTCTCTGCCTGGTTCTACCCGCTGCCCGGAACGCTAGGCAGGGCAAAAGCGATTCTCGTCCTCCGTGCTTGCTTTTTCTCAGAAAGAGCCGTGGTGTGCGTTTTCCCCGGAAAACGCGTTTTCGGCCGAAAACGTGTACGTTTGCACTTCCCCGCCACAGGGAAGCTGCTAGCCGGGAATTCTCTGCCTGGTTCTACCCGCTGCCCGGAACGCTACGCAGGGCAAAAGCGATTCTCGTCCTCCGTGCTTGCTTTTTCTCAGAAAGAACCGTTGTGTGCGTTTTCCCCGGAAAACGCGTTTTCGGCCGAAAACGTGTACGTTTGCACTTCCCCGCCACAGGGAAGCTGCTAGCCGGGAATTCTCTGCCTGGTTCTACCCGCTGCCCGGAACGCTACGCAGGCAAAAGCGATTCTCGTCCTCCGTGCTTGCTTTTTCTCAGAAAGAGCCGTGGTGTGCGTTTTCGCCGGAAAACGCGTTTTCGGCCGAAAACGTGTACGTTTGCACTTCCCCGCCACAGGGAAGCTGCTAGCCGGGAATTCTCTGCCTGGTTCTACCCGCTGCCCGGAACGCTACGCAGGGCAAAAGCGATTCTCGTCCTCCGTGCTTGCTTTTTCTCAGAAAGAGCCGTGGTGTGCGTTTTCCCCGTAAAACGCGTTTTCGGCCGAAAACGTGTACGTTTGCACTTCCCCGCCACAGGGAAGCTGCTAGCCGGGAATTCTCTGCCTGGTTCTACCCGCTGCCCGGAACGCTAGGCAGGGCAAAAGCGGTTCTCGTCCTCCGTGCTTGCTTTTTCTCAGAAAGAGCCGTGGTGTGCGTTTTCGCCGGAAAATGCGTTTTCGGCCGAAAACGTGTACGTTTGCACTTCCCCGCCACAGGGAAGCTGCTAGCCGGGAATTCTCTGCCTGGTTCTACCCGCTGCCCGGAACGCTACGCAGGGCAAAAGCGATTCTCGTCCTCCGTGCTTGCTTTTTCTCAGAAAGAGCCGTGGTGTGCGTTTTCGCCGGAAAATGCGTTTTCGGCCGAAAACGTGTACGTTTGCACTTCCCCGCCACAGGGAAGCTGCTAGCCGGGAATTCTCTGCCTGGTTCTACCCGCTGCCCGGAACGCTACGCAGGGCAAAAGCGATTCTCGTCCTCCGTGCTTGCTTTTTCTCAGAAAGAGCCGTGGTGTGCGTTTTCGCCGGAAAACGCGTTTTCGGCCGAAAACGTGTACGTTTGCACTTCCCAGCCACAGGGAAGCTGCTAGCCGGGAATTCTCTGCCTGGTTCTACCCGCTGCCCGGAACGCTACGCAGGGCAAAAGCGATTCTCGTCCTCCGTGCTTGCTTTTTCTCAGAAAGAGCCGTGGTGTGCGTTTTCGCCGGAAAACGCGTTTTCGGCCGAAAACGTGTACGTTTGCACTTCCCCGCCACAGGGAAGCTGCTAGCCGGGAATTCTCTGCCTGGTTCTACCCGCTGCCCGGAACGCTACGCAGGGCAAAAGCGATTCTCGTCCTCCGTGCTTGCTTTTTCTCAGAAAGAGCCGTGGTGTGCGTTTTCGCCGGAAAACGCGTTTTCGGCCGAAAACGTGTACGTTTGCACTTCCCCGCCACAGGGAAGCTGCTAGCCGGGAATTCTCTGCCTGGTTCTACCCGCTGCCCGGAACGCTACGCAGGGCAAAAGCGATTCTCGTCCTCCGTGCTTGCTTTTTCTCAGAAAGAGCCGTGGTGTGCGTTTTCGCCGGAAAACGCGTTTTCGGCCGAAAACGTGTACGTTTGCACTTCCCCGCCACAGGGAAGCTGCTAGCCGGGAATTCTCTGCCTGGTTCTACCCGCTGCCCGGAACGCTACGCAGGGCAAAAGCGATTCTCGTCCTCCGTGCTTGCTTTTTCTCAGAAAGAGCCGTGGTGTGCGTTTTCCCCGGAAAACGCGTTTTCGGCCGAAAACGTGTACGTTTGCACTTCCCAGCCACAGGGAAGCTGCTAGCCGGGAATTCTCTGCCTGGTTCTACCCGCTGCCCGGAACGCTAGGCAGGGCAAAAGCGGTTCTCGTCCTCCGTGCTTGCTTTTTCTCAGAAAGAGCCGTGGTGTGCGTTTTCGCCGGAAAATGCGTTTTCGGCCGAAAACGTGTACGTTTGCACTTCCCCGCCACAGGGAAGCTGCTAGCCGGGAATTCTCTGCCTGGTTCTACCCGCTGCCCGGAACGCTACGCAGGGCAAAAGCGATTCTCGTCCTCCGTGCTTGCTTTTTCTCAGAAAGAGCCGTGGTGTGCGTTTTCGCCGGAAAATGCGTTTTCGGCCGAAAACGTGTACGTTTGCACTTCCCCGCCACAGGGAAGCTGCTAGCCGGGAATTCTCTGCCTGGTTCTACCCGCTGCCCGGAACGCTACGCAGGGCAAAAGCGATTCTCGTCCTCCGTGCTTGCTTTTTCTCAGAAAGAGCCGTGGTGTGCGTTTTCGCCGGAAAACGCGTTTTCGGCCGAAAACGTGTACGTTTGCACTTCCCAGCCACAGGGAAGCTGCTAGCCGGGAATTCTCTGCCTGGTTCTACCCGCTGCCCGGAACGCTACGCAGGGCAAAAGCGATTCTCGTCCTCCGTGCTTGCTTTTTCTCAGAAAGAGCCGTGGTGTGCGTTTTCGCCGGAAAACGCGTTTTCGGCCGAAAACGTGTACGTTTGCACTTCCCCGCCACAGGGAAGCTGCTAGCCGGGAATTCTCTGCCTGGTTCTACCCGCTGCCCGGAACGCTAGGCAGGGCAAAAGCGATTCTCGTCCTCCGTGCTTGCTTTTTCTCAGAAAGAGCCGTGGTGTGCGTTTTCGCCGGAAAACGTGTTTTCGGCCGAAAACGTGTACGTTTGCACTTCCCCGCCACAGGGAAGGTGCTAGCCGGGAATTCTCTGCCTGGTTCTACCCGCTGCCCGGAACGCTACGCAGGGCAAAAGCGATTCTCGTCCTCCGTGCTTGCTTTTTCTCAGAAAGAGCCGTGGTGTGCGTTTTCGCCGGAAAACGCGTTTTCGGCCGAAAACGTGTACGTTTGCACTTCCCGGCCACAGGGAAGCTGCTAGCCGGGAATTCTCTGCCTGGTTCTACCCGCTGCCCGGAACGCTACGCAGGGCAAAAGCGATTCTCGTCCTCCGTGCTTGCTTTTTCTCAGAAAGAGCCGTGGTGTGCGTTTTCGCCGGAAAACGCGTTTTCGGCCGAAAACGTGTACGTTTGCACTTCCCCGCCACAGGGAAGCTGCTAGCCGGGAATTCTCCGCCTGGTTCTACCCGCTGCCCGGAACGCTACGCAGGGCAAAAGCGGTTCTCGTCCTCCGTGCTTGCTTTTTCTCAGAAAGAGCCGTGGTGTGCGTTTTCCCCGGAAAACGCGTTTTCGGCCGAAAACGTGTACGTTTGCACTTCCCCGCCACAGGGAAGCTGCTAGCCGGGAATTCTCTGCCTGGTTCTACCCGCTGCCCGGAACGCTACGCAGGGCAAAAGCGATTCTCGTCCTCCGTGCTTGCTTTTTCTCAGAAAGAGCCGTGGTGTGCGTTTTCGCCGGAAAACGCGTTTTCGGCCGAAAACGTGTACGTTTGCACTTCCCCGCCACAGGGAAGCTGCTAGCCGGGAATTCTCTGCCTGGTTCTACCCGCTGCCCGGAACGCTACGCAGGGCAAAAGCGATTCTCGTCCTCCGTGCTTGCTTTTTCTCAGAAAGAGCCGTGGTGTGCGTTTTCCCCGGAAAACGCGTTTTCGGCCGAAAACGTGTACGTTTGCACTTCCCCGCCACAGGGAAGCTGCTAGCCGGGAATTCTCTGCCTGGTTCTACCCGCTGCCCGGAACGCTACGCAGGGCAAAAGCGATTCTCGTCCTCCGTGCTTGCTTTTTCTCAGAAAGAGCCGTTGTGTGCTTTTTCGCCGAAAACGCGTTTTTGGCCGAAAACGTGTACGTTTGCACTTCCCAGCCACAGGAAAGCTGCTAGCCGGGAATTCTCTGCCTGGTTCTACCCGCTGCCCGGAACGCTAGGCAGGGCAAAAGCGATTCTCGTCCTCCGTGCTTGCTTTTTCTCAGAAAGAGCCGTGGTGTGCGTTTTCCCCGGAAAACGCGTTTTCGGCCGAAAACGTGTACGTTTGCACTTCCCCGCCACAGGGAAGCTGCTAGCCGGGAATTCTCTGCCTGGTTCTACCCGCTGCCCGGAACGCTACGCAGGGCAAAAGCGATTCTCGTCCTCCGTGCTTGCTTTTTCTCAGAAAGAACCGTGGTGTGCGTTTTCCCCGGAAAACGCGTTTTCGGCCGAAAACGTGTACGTTTGCACTTCCCCGCCACAGGGAAGCTGCTAGCCGGGAATTCTCTGCCTGGTTCTACCCGCTGCCCGGAACGCTACGCAGGCAAAAGCGATTCTCGTCCTCCGTGCTTGCTTTTTCTCAGAAAGAGCCGTGGTTTGCGTTTTCGCCGGAAAACGCGTTTTCGGCCGAAAACGTGTACGTTTGCACTTCCCCGCCACAGGGAAGCTGCTAGCCGGGAATTCTCTGCCTGGTTCTACCCGCTGCCCGGAACGCTACGCAGGGCAAAAGCGATTCTCGTCCTCCGTGCTTGCTTTTTCTCAGAAAGAGCCGTGGTGTGCGTTTTCCCCGTAAAACGCGTTTTCGGCCGAAAACGTGTACGTTTGCACTTCCCCGCCACAGGGAAGCTGCTAGCCGGGAATTCTCTGCCTGGTTCTACCCGCTGCCCGGAACGCTAGGCAGGGCAAAAGCGGTTCTCGTCCTCCGTGCTTGCTTTTTCTCAGAAAGAGCCGTGGTGTGCGTTTTCGCCGGAAAATGCGTTTTCGGCCGAAAACGTGTACGTTTGCACTTCCCCGCCACAGGGAAGCTGCTAGCCGGGAATTCTCTGCCTGGTTCTACCCGCTGCCCGGAACGCTACGCAGGGCAAAAGCGATTCTCGTCCTCCGTGCTTGCTTTTTCTCAGAAAGAGCCGTGGTGTGCGTTTTCGCCGGAAAATGCGTTTTCGGCCGAAAACGTGTACGTTTGCACTTCCCCGCCACAGGGAAGCTGCTAGCCGGGAATTCTCTGCCTGGTTCTACCCGCTGCCCGGAACGCTACGCAGGGCAAAAGCGATTCTCGTCCTCCGTGCTTGCTTTTTCTCAGAAAGAGCCGTGGTGTGCGTTTTCGCCGGAAAACGCGTTTTCGGCCGAAAACGTGTACGTTTGCACTTCCCAGCCACAGGGAAGCTGCTAGCCGGGAATTCTCTGCCTGGTTCTACCCGCTGCCCGGAACGCTACGCAGGGCAAAAGCGATTCTCGTCCTCCGTGCTTGCTTTTTCTCAGAAAGAGCCGTGGTGTGCGTTTTCGCCGGAAAACGCGTTTTCGGCCGAAAACGTGTACGTTTGCACTTCCCCGCCACAGGGAAGCTGCTAGCCGGGAATTCTCTGCCTGGTTCTACCCGCTGCCCGGAACGCTACGCAGGGCAAAAGCGATTCTCGTCCTCCGTGCTTGCTTTTTCTCAGAAAGAGCCGTGGTGTGCGTTTTCGCCGGAAAACGCGTTTTCGGCCGAAAACGTGTACGTTTGCACTTCCCCGCCACAGGGAAGCTGCTAGCCGGGAATTCTCTGCCTGGTTCTACCCGCTGCCCGGAACGCTACGCAGGGCAAAAGCGATTCTCGTCCTCCGTGCTTGCTTTTTCTCAGAAAGAGCCGTGGTGTGCGTTTTCGCCGGAAAACGCGTTTTCGGCCGAAAACGTGTACGTTTGCACTTCCCCGCCACAGGGAAGCTGCTAGCCGGGAATTCTCTGCCTGGTTCTACCCGCTGCCCGGAACGCTACGCAGGGCAAAAGCGATTCTCGTCCTCCGTGCTTGCTTTTTCTCAGAAAGAGCCGTGGTGTGCGTTTTCGCCGAAAACGCGTTTTTGGCAGAAAACGTGTACGTTTGCACTTCCCAGCCACAGGGAAGCTGCTAGCCGGGAATTCTCTGCCTGGTTCTACCCGCTGCCCGGAACGCTACGCAGGGCAAAAGCGATTCTCGTCCTCCATGCTTGCTTTTTCTCAGAAAGAGCCGTTGTGTGCTTTTTCGCCGAAAACGCGTTTTCGGCCGAAAACGTGTACGTTTGCACTTCCCCGCCACAGGGAAGCTGCTAGCCGGGAATTCTCTGCCTGGTTCTACCCGCTGCCCGGAACGCTACGCAGGGCAAAAGCGATTCTCGTCCTCCGTGCTTGCTTTTTCTCAGAAAGAGCCGTGGTGTGCGTTTTCGCCGGAAAACGCGTTTTCGGCCGAAAACGTGTACGTTTGCACTTCCCCGCCACAGGGAAGCTGCTAGCCGGGAATTCTCTGCCTGGTTCTACCCGCTGCCCGGAACGCTACGCAGGGCAAAAGCGATTCTCGTCCTCCGTGCTTGCTTTTTCTCAGAAAGAGCCGTGGTGTGCGTTTTCGCCGAAAACGCGTTTTTGGCAGAAAACGTGTACGTTTGCACTTCCCAGCCACAGGGAAGCTGCTAGCCGGGAATTATCTGCCTGGTTCTACCCGCTGCCCGGAACGCTACGCAGGGCAAAAGCGATTCTCGTCCTCCGTGCTTGCTTTTTCTCAGAAAGAGCCGTGGTGTGCTTTTTCGCCGAAAACGCGTTTTTGGCCGAAAACGTGTACGTTTGCACTTCCCAGCCACAGGAAAGCTGCTAGCCGGGAATTCTCTGCCTGGTTCTACCCGCTGCCCGGAACGCTACGCAGGGCAAAAGCGATTCTCGTCCTCCGTGCTTGCTTTTTCTCAGAAAGAGCCGTGGTGTGCGTTTTCGCCGGAAAACGCGTTTTCGGCCGAAAACGTGTACGTTTGCACTTCCCCGCCACAGGGAAGCTGCTAGCCGGGAATTCTCTGCCTGGTTCTACCCGCTGCCCGGAACGCTACGCAGGGCAAAAGCGATTCTCGTCCTCCGTGCTTGCTTTTTCTCAGAAAGAGCCGTGGTGTGCGTTTTCGCCGGAAAACGCGTTTTCGGCCGAAAACGTGTACGTTTGCACTTCCCAGCCACAGGGAAGCTGCTAGCCGGGAATTCTCTGCCTGGTTCTACCCGCTGCCCGGAACGCTACGCAGGGCAAAAGCGATTCTCGTCCTCCGTGCTTGCTTTTTCTCAGAAAGAACCGTGGTGTGCGTTTTCCCCGGAAAACGCGTTTTCGGCCGAAAACGTGTACGTTTGCACTTCCCCGCCACAGGGAAGCTGCTAGCCGGGAATTCTCTGCCTGGTTCTACCCGCTGCCCGGAACGCTACGCAGGGCAAAAGCGATTCTCGTCCTCCGTGCTTCCTTTTTCTCAGAAAGAGCCGTGGTGTGCGTTTTCGCCGAAAACGCGTTTTTGGCAGAAAACGTGTACGTTTGCACTTCCCAGCCACAGGGAAGCTGCTAGCCGGGAATTATCTGCCTGGTTCTACCCGCTGCCCGGAACGCTACGCAGGGCAAAAGCGATTCTCGTCCTCCGTGCTTGCTTTTTCTCAGAAAGAGCCGTTGTGTGCTTTTTCGCCGAAAACGCGTTTTTGGCCGAAAACGTGTACGTTTGCACTTCCCAGCCACAGGAAAGCTGCTAGCCGGGAATTCTCTGCCTGGTTCTACCCGCTGCCCGGAACGCTACGCAGGGCAAAAGCGATTCTCGTCCTCCGTGCTTGCTTTTTCTCAGAAAGAGCCGTGGTGTGCGTTTTCGCCGGAAAACGCGTTTTCGGCCGAAAACGTGTACGTTTGCACTTCCCAGCCACAGGGAAGCTGCTAGCCGGGAGTTCTCTGCCTGGTTCTACCCGCTGCCCGGAACGCTAGGCAGGGCAAAAGCGATTCTCTCCTCCGTGCTTGCTTTTTCTCAGAAAGAGCCGTGGTGTGCGTTTTCGCCGAAAACGCGTTTTTGGCAGAAAACGTGTACGTTTGCACTTCCCCGCCACAGGGAAGCTGCTAGCCGGGAATTCTCTGCCTGGTTCTACCCGCTGCCCGGAACGCTACGCAGGGCAAAAGCGATTCTCGTCCTCCGTGCTTGCTTTTTCTCAGAAAGAGCCGTGGTGTGCGTTTTCCCCGGAAAACGCGTTTTCGGCCGAAAACGTGTACGTTTGCACTTCCCCGCCACAGGGAAGCTGCTAGCCGGGAATTCTCTGCCTGGTTCTACCCGCTGCCCGGAACGCTAGGCAGGGCAAAAGCGATTCTCGTCCTCCGTGCTTGCTTTTTCTCAGAAAGAGCCGTGGTGTGCGTTTTCCCCGGAAAACGCGTTTTCGGCCGAAAACGTGTACGTTTGCACTTCCCCGCCACAGGGAAGCTGCTAGCCGGGAATTCTCTGCCTGGTTCTACCCGCTGCCCGGAACGCTACGCAGGGCAAAAGCGATTCTCGTCCTCCGTGCTTGCTTTTTCTCAGAAAGAGCCGTGGTGTGCGTTTTCGCCGGAAAACGCGTTTTCGGCCGAAAACGTGTACGTTTGCACTTCCCCGCCACAGGGAAGCTGCTAGCCGGGAATTCTCTGCCTGGTTCTACCCGCTGCCCGGAAGGCTACGCAGGGCAAAAGCGATTCTCGTCCTCCGTGCTTGCTTTTTCTCAGAAAGAGCCGTGGTGTGCGTTTTCGCCGGAAAACGCGTTTTCGGCCGAAAACGTGTACGTTTGCACTTCCCGGCCACAGGGAAGCTGCTAGCCGGGAATTCTCTGCCTGGTTATACCCGCTGCCCGGAACGCTACGCAGGGCAAAAGCGATTCTCGTCCTCCGTGCTTGCTTTTTCTCAGAAAGAGCCGTGGTGTGCGTTTTCGCCGGAAAATGCGTTTTTGGCCGAAAACGTGTACGTTTGCACTTCCCCGCCACAGGGAAGCTGCTAGCCGGGAATTCTCTGCCTGGTTCTACCCGCTGCCCGGAACGCTACGCAGGGCAAAAGCGGTTCTCGTCCTCCGTGCTTGCTTTTTCTCAGAAAGAGCCGTGGTGTGCGTTTTCGCCGGAAAATGCGTTTTCGGCCGAAAACGTGTACGTTTGCACTTCCCCGCCACAGGGAAGCTGCTAGCCGGGAATTCTCTGCCTGGTTCTACCCGCTGCCCGGAACGCTACGCAGGGCAAAAGCGATTCTCGTCCTCCGTGCTTGCTTTTTCTCAGAAAGAGCCGTGGTGTGCGTTTTCGCCGGAAAACGCGTTTTCGGCCGAAAACGTGTACGTTTGCACTTCACAGCCACAGGGAAGGTGCTAGCCGGGAATTCTCTGCCTGGTTCTACCCGCTGCCCGGAACGCTACGCAGGGCAAAAGCGATTCTCGTCCTCCGTGCTTGCTTTTTCTCAGAAAGAGCCGTGGTGTGCGTTTTCGCCGGAAAACGCGTTTTCGGCCGAAAACGTGTACGTTTGCACTTCCCCGCCACAGGGAAGCTGCTAGCCGGGAATTCTCTGCCTGGTTCTACCCGCTGCCCGGAACGCTACGCAGGGCAAAAGCGATTCTCGTCCTCCGTGCTTGCTTTTTCTCAGAAAGAACCGTGGTGTGCGTTTTCCCCGGAAAACGCGTTTTCGGCCGAAAACGTGTACGTTTGCACTTCCCCGCCACAGGGAAGGTGCTAGCCGGGAATTCTCTGCCTGGTTCTACCCGCTGCCCGGAACGCTACGCAGGGCAAAAGCGATTCTCGTCCTCCGTGCTTGCTTTTTCTCAGAAAGAGCCGTGGTGTGCGTTTTCGCCGAAAACGCGTTTTTGGCAGAAAACGTGTACGTTTGCACTTCCCAGCCACAGGGAAGCTGCTAGCCGGGAATTCTCTGCCTGGTTCTACCCGCTGCCCGGAACGCTACGCAGGGCAAAAGCGATTCTCGTCCTCCGTGCTTGCTTTTTCTCAGAAAGAGCCGTTGTGTGCTTTTTCGCCGAAAACGCGTTTTTGGCCGAAAACGTGTACGTTTGCACTTCCCAGCCACAGGAAAGCTGCTAGCCGGGAATTCTCTGCCTGGTTCTACCCGCTGCCCGGAACGCTACGCAGGGCAAAAGCGATTCTCGTCCTCCGTGCTTGCTTTTTCTCAGAAAGAGCCGTGGTGTGCGTTTTCGCCGGAAAACGCGTTTTCGGCCGAAAACGTGTACGTTTGCACTTCCCCGCCACAGGGAAGCTGCTAGCCGGGAATTCTCTGCCTGGTTCTACCCGCTGCCCGGAACGCTACGCAGGGCAAAAGCGATTCTCGTCCTCCGTGCTTGCTTTTTCTCAGAAAGAGCCGTGGTGTGCGTTTTCGCCGGAAAACGCGTTTTCGGCCGAAAACGTGTACGTTTGCACTTCCCCGCCACAGGGAAGCTGCTAGCCGGGAATTCTCTGCCTGGTTCTACCCGCTGCCCGGAACGCTACGCAGGGCAAAAGCGATTCTCGTCCTCAGTGCTTGCTTTTTCTCAGAAAGAGCCGTGGTGTGCGTTTTCGCCGAAAACGCGTTTTTGGCAGAAAACGTGTACGTTTGCACTTCCCCGCCACAGGGAAGCTGCTAGCCGGGAATTCTCTGCCTGGTTCTACCCGCTGCCCGGAACGCTACGCAGGGCAAAAGCGATTCTCGTCCTCCGTGCTTGCTTTTTCTCAGAAAGAGCCGTGGTGTGCGTTTTCGCCGGAAAACGCGTTTTCGGCCGAAAACGTGTACGTTTGCACTTCCCCGCCACAGGGAAGCTGCTAGCCGGGAATTCTCTGCCTGGTTCTACCCGCTGCCCGGAACGCTACGCAGGGCAAAAGCGATTCTCGTCCTCCGTGCTTGCTTTTTCTCAGAAAGAGCCGTGGTGTGCGTTTTCGCCGAAAATGCGTTTTTGGCAGAAAACGTGTACGTTTGCACTTCCCAGCCACTGGGAAGCTGCTAGCCGGGAATTATCTGCCTGGTTCTACCCGCTGCCCGGAACGCTACGCAGGGCAAAAGCGATTCTCGTCCTCCGTGCTTGCTTTTTCTCAGAAAGAGCCGTTGTGTGCTTTTTCGCCGAAAACGCGTTTTTGGCCGAAAACGTGTACGTTTGCACTTCCCAGCCACAGGAAAGCTGCTAGCCGGGAATTCTCTGCCTGGTTCTACCCGCTGCCCGGAACGCTACGCAGGGCAAAAGCGATTCTCGTCCTCCGTGCTTGCTTTTTCTCAGAAAGAGCCGTGGTGTGCGTTTTCGCCGGAAAATGCGTTTTCGGCCGAAAACGTGTACGTTTGCACTTCCCCGCCACAGGGAAGCTGCTAGCCGGGAATTCTCTGCCTGGTTCTACCCGCTGCCCGGAACGCTACGCAGGGCAAAAGCGATTCTCGTCCTCCGTGCTTGCTTTTTCTCAGAAAGAGCCGTGGTGTGCGTTTTCGCCGGAAAACGCGTTTTCGGCCGAAAACGTGTACGTTTGCACTTCCCCGCCACAGGGAAGCTGCTAGCCGGGAATTCTCTGCCTGGTTCTACCCGCTGCCCGGAACGCTACGCAGGGCAAAAGCGATTCTCGTCCTCCGTGCTTGCTTTTTCTCAGAAAGAGCCGTTGTGTGCGTTTTCGCCGAAAACGCGTTTTCGGCCGAAAACGTGTACGTTTGCACTTCCCCGCCACAGGGAAGCTGCTAGCCGGGAATTCTCTGCCTGGTTCTACCCGCTGCCCGGAACGCTACGCAGGGCAAAAGCGATTCTCGTCCTCCGTGCTTGCTTTTTCTCAGAAAGAACCGTGGTGTGCGTTTTCCCCGGAAAACGCGTTTTCGGCCGAAAACGTGTACGTTTGCACTTCCCCGCCACAGGGAAGCTGCTAGCCGGGAATTCTCTGCCTGGTTCTACCCGCTGCCCGGAACGCTACGCAGGGCAAAAGCGATTCTCGTCCTCCGTGCTTGCTTTTTCTCAGAAAGAGCCGTGGTGTGCGTTTTCGCCGGAAAACGCGTTTTCGGCCGAAAACGTGTACGTTTGCACTTCCCCGCCACAGGGAAGCTGCTAGCCGGGAATTCTCTGCCTGGTTCTACCCGCTGCCCGGAACGCTACGCAGGGCAAAAGCGATTCTCGTCCTCCGTGCTTGCTTTTTCTCAGAAAGAGCCGTGGTGTGCGTTTTCGCCGAAAACGCGTTTTTGGCAGAAAACGTGTACGTTTGCACTTCCCAGCCACAGGGAAGCTGCTAGCCGGGAATTCTCTGCCTGTTTCTACCCGCTGCCCGGAACGCTACGCAGGGCAAAAGCGATTCTCGTCCTCCGTGCTTGCTTTTTCTCAGAAAGAGCCGTGGTGTGCGTTTTCCCCGGAAAACGCGTTTTCGGCCGAAAACGTGTACGTTTGCACTTCCCCGCCACAAGGAAGCTGCTAGCCGGGAATTCTCTGCCTGGTTCTACCCGCTGCCCGGAACGCTACGCAGGGCAAAAGCGATTCTCGTCCTCCGTGCTTGCTTTTTCTCAGAAAGAGCCGTGGTGTGCGTTTTCGCCGGAAAACGCGTTTTCGGCCGAAAATGTGTACGTTTGCACTTCCCCGCCACAGGGAAGCTGCTAGCCGGGAATTCTCTGCCTGGTTCTACCCGCTGCCCGGAACGCTACGCAGGGCAAAAGCGATTCTCGTCCTCCGTGCTTGCTTTTTCTCAGAAAGAGCCGTGGTGTGCGTTTTCCCCGGAAAACGCGTTTTCGGCCGAAAACGTGTACGTTTGCACTTCCCCGCCACAGGGAAGCTGCTAGCCGGGAATTCTCTGCCTGGTTCTACCCGCTGCCCGGAACGCTACGCAGGGCAAAAGCGATTCTCGTCCTCCGTGCTTGCTTTTTCTCAGAAAGAGCCGTGGTGTGCGTTTTCGCCGGAAAACGCGTTTTCGGCCGAAAACGTGTACGTTTGCACTTCCCCGCCACAGGGAAGCTGCTAGCCGGGAATTCTCTGCCTGGTTCTACCCGCTGCCCGGAACGCTACGCAGGGCAAAAGCGGTTCTCGTCCTCCGTGCTTGCTTTTTCTCAGAAAGAGCCGTGGTGTGCGTTTTCGCCGGAAAACGCGTTTTCGGCCGAAAACGTGTACGTTTGCACTTCCCCGCCACAGGGAAGCTGCTAGCCGGGAATTCTCTGCCTGGTTCTACCCGCTGCCCGGAACGCTACGCAGGGCAAAAGCGATTCTCGTCCTCCGTGCTTGCTTTTTCTCAGAAAGAGCCGTGGTGTGCGTTTTCGCCGGAAAACGCGTTTTCGGCCGAAAACGTGTACGTTTGCACTTCCCCGCCACAGGGAAGCTGCTAGCCGGGAATTCTCTGCCTGGTTCTACCCGCTGCCCGGAACGCTACGCAGGGCAAAAGCGATTCTCGTCCTCCGTGCTTGCTTTTTCTCAGAAAGAGCCGTGGTGTGCGTTTTCGCCGAAAACGCGTTTTTGGCAGAAAACGTGTACGTTTGCACTTCCCAGCCACAGGGAAGCTGCTAGCCGGGAATTATCTGCCTGGTTCTACCCGCTGCCCGGAACGCTACGCAGGGCAAAAGCGATTCTCGTCCTCCGTGCTTGCTTTTTCTCAGAAAGAGCCGTGGTGTGCGTTTTCGCCGGAAAATGCGTTTTCGGCCGAAAACGTGTACGTTTGCACTTCCCCGCCACAGGGAAGCTGCTAGCCGGGAATTCTCTGCCTGGTTCTACCCGCTGCCCGGAACGCTACGCAGGGCAAAAGCGATTCTCGTCCTCCGTGCTTGCTTTTTCTCAGAAAGAGCCGTGGTGTGCGTTTTCGCCGGAAAACGCGTTTTCGGCCGAAAACGTGTACGTTTGCACTTCCCCGCCACAGGGAAGCTGCTAGCCGGGAATTCTCTGCCTGGTTCTACCCGCTGCCCGGAACGCTACGCAGGGCAAAAGCGATTCTCGTCCTCCGTGCTTGCTTTTTCTCAGAAAGAGCCGTTGTGTGCGTTTTCGCCGAAAACGCGTTTTCGGCCGAAAACGTGTACGTTTGCACTTCCCCGCCACAGGGAAGCTGCTAGCCGGGAATTCTCTGCCTGGTTCTACCCGCTGCCCGGAACGCTACGCAGGGCAAAAGCGATTCTCGTCCTCCGTGCTTGCTTTTTCTCAGAAAGAACCGTGGTGTGCGTTTTCCCCGGAAAACGCGTTTTCGGCCGAAAACGTGTACGTTTGCACTTCCCCGCCACAGGGAAGCTGCTAGCCGGGAATTCTCTGCCTGGTTCTACCCGCTGCCCGGAACGCTACGCAGGGCAAAAGCGATTCTCGTCCTCCGTGCTTGCTTTTTCTCAGAAAGAGCCGTGGTGTGCGTTTTCGCCGGAAAACGCGTTTTCGGCCGAAAACGTGTACGTTTGCACTTCCCCGCCACAGGGAAGCTGCTAGCCGGGAATTCTCTGCCTGGTTCTACCCGCTGCCCGGAACGCTACGCAGGGCAAAAGCGATTCTCGTCCTCCGTGCTTGCTTTTTCTCAGAAAGAGCCGTGGTGTGCGTTTTCGCCGAAAACGCGTTTTTGGCAGAAAACGTGTACGTTTGCACTTCCCAGCCACAGGGAAGCTGCTAGCCGGGAATTCTCTGCCTGTTTCTACCCGCTGCCCGGAACGCTACGCAGGGCAAAAGCGATTCTCGTCCTCCGTGCTTGCTTTTTCTCAGAAAGAGCCGTGGTGTGCGTTTTCCCCGGAAAACGCGTTTTCGGCCGAAAACGTGTACGTTTGCACTTCCCCGCCACAAGGAAGCTGCTAGCCGGGAATTCTCTGCCTGGTTCTACCCGCTGCCCGGAACGCTACGCAGGGCAAAAGCGATTCTCGTCCTCCGTGCTTGCTTTTTCTCAGAAAGAGCCGTGGTGTGCGTTTTCGCCGGAAAACGCGTTTTCGGCCGAAAATGTGTACGTTTGCACTTCCCCGCCACAGGGAAGCTGCTAGCCGGGAATTCTCTGCCTGGTTCTACCCGCTGCCCGGAACGCTACGCAGGGCAAAAGCGATTCTCGTCCTCCGTGCTTGCTTTTTCTCAGAAAGAGCCGTGGTGTGCGTTTTCCCCGGAAAACGCGTTTTCGGCCGAAAACGTGTACGTTTGCACTTCCCCGCCACAGGGAAGCTGCTAGCCGGGAATTCTCTGCCTGGTTCTACCCGCTGCCCGGAACGCTACGCAGGGCAAAAGCGATTCTCGTCCTCCGTGCTTGCTTTTTCTCAGAAAGAGCCGTGGTGTGCGTTTTCGCCGGAAAACGCGTTTTCGGCCGAAAACGTGTACGTTTGCACTTCCCCGCCACAGGGAAGCTGCTAGCCGGGAATTCTCTGCCTGGTTCTACCCGCTGCCCGGAACGCTACGCAGGGCAAAAGCGGTTCTCGTCCTCCGTGCTTGCTTTTTCTCAGAAAGAGCCGTGGTGTGCGTTTTCGCCGGAAAACGCGTTTTCGGCCGAAAACGTGTACGTTTGCACTTCCCCGCCACAGGGAAGCTGCTAGCCGGGAATTCTCTGCCTGGTTCTACCCGCTGCCCGGAACGCTACGCAGGGCAAAAGCGATTCTCGTCCTCCGTGCTTGCTTTTTCTCAGAAAGAGCCGTGGTGTGCGTTTTCGCCGGAAAACGCGTTTTCGGCCGAAAACGTGTACGTTTGCACTTCCCCGCCACAGGGAAGCTGCTAGCCGGGAATTCTCTGCCTGGTTCTACCCGCTGCCCGGAACGCTACGCAGGGCAAAAGCGATTCTCGTCCTCCGTGCTTGCTTTTTCTCAGAAAGAGCCGTGGTGTGCGTTTTCGCCGGAAAACGCGTTTTCGGCCGAAAACGTGTACGTTTGCACTTCCCCGCCACAGGGAAGCTGCTAGCCGGGAATTCTCTGCCTGGTTCTACCCGCTGCCCGGAACGCTACGCAGGGCAAAAGCGATTCTCGTCCTCCGTGCTTGCTTTTTCTCAGAAAGAGCCGTGGTGTGCGTTTTCGCCGAAAACGCGTTTTTGGCAGAAAACGTGTACGTTTGCACTTCCCAGCCACAGGGAAGCTGCTAGCCGGGAATTATCTGCCTGGTTCTACCCGCTGCCCGGAACGCTACGCAGGGCAAAAGCGATTCTCGTCCTCCGTGCTTGCTTTTTCTCAGAAAGAGCCGTTGTGTGCTTTTTCGCCGAAAACGCGTTTTTGGCCGAAAACGTGTACGTTTGCACTTCCCAGCCACAGGAAAGCTGCTAGCCGGGAATTCTCTGCCTGGTTCTACCCGCTGCCCGGAACGCTAGGCAGGGCAAAAGCGATTCTCGTCCTCCGTGCTTGCTTTTTCTCAGAAAGAGCCGTGGTGTGCGTTTTCGCCGGAAAACGCGTTTTCGGCCGAAAACGTGTACGTTTGCACTTCCCCGCCACAGGGAAGCTGCTAGCCGGGAATTCTCTGCCTGGTTCTACCCGCTGCCCGGAACGCTACGCAGGGCAAAAGCGATTCTCGTCCTCCGTGCTTGCTTTTTCTCAGAAAGAGCCGTGGTGTGCGTTTTCGCCGGAAAACGCGTTTTCGGCCGAAAACGTGTACGTTTGCACTTCCCCGCCACAGGGAAGCTGCTAGCCGGGAATTCTCTGCCTGGTTCTACCCGCTGCCCGGAACGCTACGCAGGGCAAAAGCGATTCTCGTCCTCCGTGCTTGCTTTTTCTCAGAAAGAGCCGTTGTGTGCGTTTTCGCCGAAAACGCGTTTTCGGCCGAAAACGTGTACGTTTGCACTTCCCCGCCACAGGGAAGCTGCTAGCCGGGAATTCTCTGCCTGGTTCTACCCGCTGCCCGGAACGCTACGCAGGGCAAAAGCGATTCTCGTCCTCCGTGCTTGCTTTTTCTCAGAAAGAACCGTGGTGTGCGTTTTCCCCGGAAAACGCGTTTTCGGCCGAAAACGTGTACGTTTGCACTTCCCCGCCACAGGGAAGCTGCTAGCCGGGAATTCTCTGCCTGGTTCTACCCGCTGCCCGGAACGCTACGCAGGGCAAAAGCGATTCTCGTCCTCCGTGCTTGCTTTTTCTCAGAAAGAGCCGTGGTGTGCGTTTTCGCCGGAAAACGCGTTTTCGGCCGAAAACGTGTACGTTTGCACTTCCCCGCCACAGGGAAGCTGCTAGCCGGGAATTCTCTGCCTGGTTCTACCCGCTGCCCGGAACGCTACGCAGGGCAAAAGCGATTCTCGTCCTCCGTGCTTGCTTTTTCTCAGAAAGAGCCGTGGTGTGCGTTTTCGCCGAAAACGCGTTTTTGGCAGAAAACGTGTACGTTTGCACTTCCCAGCCACAGGGAAGCTGCTAGCCGGGAATTCTCTGCCTGTTTCTACCCGCTGCCCGGAACGCTACGCAGGGCAAAAGCGATTCTCGTCCTCCGTGCTTGCTTTTTCTCAGAAAGAGCCGTGGTGTGCGTTTTCCCCGGAAAACGCGTTTTCGGCCGAAAACGTGTACGTTTGCACTTCCCCGCCACAAGGAAGCTGCTAGCCGGGAATTCTCTGCCTGGTTCTACCCGCTGCCCGGAACGCTACGCAGGGCAAAAGCGATTCTCGTCCTCCGTGCTTGCTTTTTCTCAGAAAGAGCCGTGGTGTGCGTTTTCGCCGGAAAACGCGTTTTCGGCCGAAAATGTGTACGTTTGCACTTCCCCGCCACAGGGAAGCTGCTAGCCGGGAATTCTCTGCCTGGTTCTACCCGCTGCCCGGAACGCTACGCAGGGCAAAAGCGATTCTCGTCCTCCGTGCTTGCTTTTTCTCAGAAAGAGCCGTGGTGTGCGTTTTCCCCGGAAAACGCGTTTTCGGCCGAAAACGTGTACGTTTGCACTTCCCCGCCACAGGGAAGCTGCTAGCCGGGAATTCTCTGCCTGGTTCTACCCGCTGCCCGGAACGCTACGCAGGGCAAAAGCGATTCTCGTCCTCCGTGCTTGCTTTTTCTCAGAAAGAGCCGTGGTGTGCGTTTTCGCCGGAAAACGCGTTTTCGGCCGAAAACGTGTACGTTTGCACTTCCCCGCCACAGGGAAGCTGCTAGCCGGGAATTCTCTGCCTGGTTCTACCCGCTGCCCGGAACGCTACGCAGGGCAAAAGCGGTTCTCGTCCTCCGTGCTTGCTTTTTCTCAGAAAGAGCCGTGGTGTGCGTTTTCGCCGGAAAACGCGTTTTCGGCCGAAAACGTGTACGTTTGCACTTCCCCGCCACAGGGAAGCTGCTAGCCGGGAATTCTCTGCCTGGTTCTACCCGCTGCCCGGAACGCTACGCAGGGCAAAAGCGATTCTCGTCCTCCGTGCTTGCTTTTTCTCAGAAAGAGCCGTGGTGTGCGTTTTCGCCGGAAAACGCGTTTTCGGCCGAAAACGTGTACGTTTGCACTTCCCCGCCACAGGGAAGCTGCTAGCCGGGAATTCTCTGCCTGGTTCTACCCGCTGCCCGGAACGCTACGCAGGGCAAAAGCGATTCTCGTCCTCCGTGCTTGCTTTTTCTCAGAAAGAGCCGTGGTGTGCGTTTTCGCCGGAAAACGCGTTTTCGGCCGAAAACGTGTACGTTTGCACTTCCCCGCCACAGGGAAGCTGCTAGCCGGGAATTCTCTGCCTGGTTCTACCCGCTGCCCGGAACGCTACGCAGGGCAAAAGCGATTCTCGTCCTCCGTGCTTGCTTTTTCTCAGAAAGAGCCGTGGTGTGCGTTTTCGCCGAAAACGCGTTTTTGGCAGAAAACGTGTACGTTTGCACTTCCCAGCCACAGGGAAGCTGCTAGCCGGGAATTATCTGCCTGGTTCTACCCGCTGCCCGGAACGCTACGCAGGGCAAAAGCGATTCTCGTCCTCCGTGCTTGCTTTTTCTCAGAAAGAGCCGTTGTGTGCTTTTTCGCCGAAAACGCGTTTTTGGCCGAAAACGTGTACGTTTGCACTTCCCAGCCACAGGAAAGCTGCTAGCCGGGAATTCTCTGCCTGGTTCTACCCGCTGCCCGGAACGCTAGGCAGGGCAAAAGCGATTCTCGTCCTCCGTGCTTGCTTTTTCTCAGAAAGAGCCGTGGTGTGCGTTTTCGCCGGAAAACGCGTTTTCGGCCGAAAACGTGTACGTTTGCACTTCCCGGCCACAGGGAAGCTGCTAGCCGGGAATTCTCTGCCTGGTTCTACCCGCTGCCCGGAACGCTACGCAGGGCAAAAGCGATTCTCGTCCTCCGTGCTTGCTTTTTCTCAGAAAGAGCCGTGGTGTGCGTTTTCGCCGGAAAACGCGTTTTCGGCCGAAAACGTGTACGTTTGCACTTCCCCGCCACAGGGAAGCTGCTAGCCGGGAATTCTCTGCCTGGTTCTACCCGCTGCCCGGAACGCTACGCAGGGCAAAAGCGATTCTCGTCCTCCGTGCTTGCTTTTTCTCAGAAAGAGCCGTGGTGTGCGTTTTCGCCGAAAACGCGTTTTTGGCCGAAAACGTGTACGTTTGCACTTCCCCGCCACAGGGAAGCTGCTAGCCGGGAATTCTCTGCCTGGTTCTACCCGCTGCCCGGAACGCTACGCAGGGCAAAAGCGATTCTCGTCCTCCGTGCTTGCTTTTTCTCAGAAAGAACCGTGGTGTGCGTTTTCCCCGGAAAACGCGTTTTCGGCCGAAAACGTGTACGTTTGCACTTCCCCGCCACAGGGAAGCTGCTAGCCGGGAATTCTCTGCCTGGTTCTACCCGCTGCCCGGAACGCTACGCAGGGCAAAAGCGATTCTCGTCCTCCGTGCTTGCTTTTTCTCAGAAAGAGCCGTGGTGTGCGTTTTCGCCGGAAATGCGTTTTTGGCAGAAAACGTGTACGTTTGCACTTCCCAGCCACTGGGAAGCTGCTAGCCGGGAATTATCTGCCTGGTTCTACCCGCTGCCCGGAACGCTACGCAGGGCAAAAGCGATTCTCGTCCTCCGTGCTTGCTTTTTCTCAGAAAGAGCCGTTGTGTGCTTTTTCGCCGAAAACGCGTTTTTGGCCGAAAACGTGTACGTTTGCACTTCCCAGCCACAGGAAAGCTGCTAGCCGGGAATTCTCTGCCTGGTTCTACCCGCTGCCCGGAACGCTACGCAGGGCAAAAGCGATTCTCGTCCTCCGTGCTTGCTTTTTCTCAGAAAGAGCCGTGGTGTGCGTTTTCGCCGGAAAATGCGTTTTCGGCCGAAAACGTGTACGTTTGCACTTCCCCGCCACAGGGAAGCTGCTAGCCGGGAATTCTCTGCCTGGTTCTACCCGCTGCCCGGAACGCTACGCAGGGCAAAAGCGATTCTCGTCCTCCGTGCTTGCTTTTTCTCAGAAAGAGCCGTGGTGTGCGTTTTCGCCGGAAAACGCGTTTTCGGCCGAAAACGTGTACGTTTGCACTTCCCCGCCACAGGGAAGCTGCTAGCCGGGAATTCTCTGCCTGGTTCTACCCGCTGCCCGGAACGCTACGCAGGGCAAAAGCGATTCTCGTCCTCCGTGCTTGCTTTTTCTCAGAAAGAGCCGTGGTGTGCGTTTTCGCCGAAAACGCGTTTTCGGCCGAAAACGTGTACGTTTGCACTTCCCCGCCACAGGGAAGCTGCTAGCCGGGAATTCTCTGCCTGGTTCTACCCGCTGCCCGGAACGCTACGCAGGGCAAAAGCGATTCTCGTCCTCCGTGCTTGCTTTTTCTCAGAAAGAACCGTGGTGTGCGTTTTCCCCGGAAAACGCGTTTTCGGCCGAAAACGTGTACGTTTGCACTTCCCCGCCACAGGGAAGCTGCTAGCCGGGAATTCTCTGCCTGGTTCTACCCGCTGCCCGGAACGCTACGCAGGGCAAAAGCGATTCTCGTCCTCCGTGCTTGCTTTTTCTCAGAAAGAGCCGTGGTGTGCGTTTTCGCCGGAAAACGCGTTTTCGGCCGAAAACGTGTACGTTTGCACTTCCCCGCCACAGGGAAGCTGCTAGCCGGGAATTCTCTGCCTGGTTCTACCCGCTGCCCGGAACGCTACGCAGGGCAAAAGCGATTCTCGTCCTCCGTGCTTGCTTTTTCTCAGAAAGAGCCGTGGTGTGCGTTTTCGCCGAAAACGCGTTTTTGGCAGAAAACGTGTACGTTTGCACTTCCCAGCCACAGGGAAGCTGCTAGCCGGGAATTCTCTGCCTGTTTCTACCCGCTGCCCGGAACGCTACGCAGGGCAAAAGCGATTCTCGTCCTCCGTGCTTGCTTTTTCTCAGAAAGAGCCGTGGTGTGCGTTTTCCCCGGAAAACGCGTTTTCGGCCGAAAACGTGTACGTTTGCACTTCCCCGCCACAAGGAAGCTGCTAGCCGGGAATTCTCTGCCTGGTTCTACCCGCTGCCCGGAACGCTACGCAGGGCAAAAGCGATTCTCGTCCTCCGTGCTTGCTTTTTCTCAGAAAGAGCCGTGGTGTGCGTTTTCGCCGGAAAACGCGTTTTCGGCCGAAAATGTGTACGTTTGCACTTCCCCGCCACAGGGAAGCTGCTAGCCGGGAATTCTCTGCCTGGTTCTACCCGCTGCCCGGAACGCTACGCAGGGCAAAAGCGATTCTCGTCCTCCGTGCTTGCTTTTTCTCAGAAAGAGCCGTGGTGTGCGTTTTCCCCGGAAAACGCGTTTTCGGCCGAAAACGTGTACGTTTGCACTTCCCCGCCACAGGGAAGCTGCTAGCCGGGAATTCTCTGCCTGGTTCTACCCGCTGCCCGGAACGCTACGCAGGGCAAAAGCGATTCTCGTCCTCCGTGCTTGCTTTTTCTCAGAAAGAGCCGTGGTGTGCGTTTTCGCCGGAAAACGCGTTTTCGGCCGAAAACGTGTACGTTTGCACTTCCCCGCCACAGGGAAGCTGCTAGCCGGGAATTCTCTGCCTGGTTCTACCCGCTGCCCGGAACGCTACGCAGGGCAAAAGCGGTTCTCGTCCTCCGTGCTTGCTTTTTCTCAGAAAGAGCCGTGGTGTGCGTTTTCGCCGGAAAACGCGTTTTCGGCCGAAAACGTGTACGTTTGCACTTCACAGCCACAGGGAAGGTGCTAGCCGGGAATTCTCTGCCTGGTTCTACCCGCTGCCCGGAACGCTACGCAGGGCAAAAGCGATTCTCGTCCTCCGTGCTTGCTTTTTCTCAGAAAGAGCCGTGGTGTGCGTTTTCGCCGGAAAACGCGTTTTCGGCCGAAAACGTGTACGTTTGCACTTCCCCGCCACAGGGAAGCTGCTAGCCGGGAATTCTCTGCCTGGTTCTACCCGCTGCCCGGAACGCTACGCAGGGCAAAAGCGATTCTCGTCCTCCGTGCTTGCTTTTTCTCAGAAAGAGCCGTGGTGTGCGTTTTCGCCGGAAAACGCGTTTTCGGCCGAAAACGTGTACGTTTGCACTTCCCCGCCACAGGGAAGCTGCTAGCCGGGAATTCTCTGCCTGGTTCTACCCGCTGCCCGGAACGCTACGCAGGGCAAAAGCGATTCTCGTCCTCCGTGCTTGCTTTTTCTCAGAAAGAGCCGTGGTGTGCGTTTTCGCCGAAAACGCGTTTTTGGCAGAAAACGTGTACGTTTGCACTTCCCAGCCACAGGGAAGCTGCTAGCCGGGAATTATCTGCCTGGTTCTACCCGCTGCCCGGAACGCTACGCAGGGCAAAAGCGATTCTCGTCCTCCGTGCTTGCTTTTTCTCAGAAAGAGCCGTTGTGTGCTTTTTCGCCGAAAACGCGTTTTTGGCCGAAAACGTGTACGTTTGCACTTCCCAGCCACAGGAAAGCTGCTAGCCGGGAATTCTCTGCCTGGTTCTACCCGCTGCCCGGAACGCTAGGCAGGGCAAAAGCGATTCTCGTCCTCCGTGCTTGCTTTTTCTCAGAAAGAGCCGTGGTGTGCGTTTTCGCCGGAAAACGCGTTTTCGGCCGAAAACGTGTACGTTTGCACTTCCCCGCCACAGGGAAGCTGCTAGCCGGGAATTCTCTGCCTGGTTCTACCCGCTGCCCGGAACGCTACGCAGGGCAAAAGCGATTCTCGTCCTCCGTGCTTGCTTTTTCTCAGAAAGAGCCGTGGTGTGCGTTTTCGCCGGAAAACGCGTTTTCGGCCGAAAACGTGTACGTTTGCACTTCCCCGCCACAGGGAAGCTGCTAGCCGGGAATTCTCTGCCTGGTTCTACCCGCTGCCCGGAACGCTACGCAGGGCAAAAGCGATTCTCGTCCTCCGTGCTTGCTTTTTCTCAGAAAGAGCCGTGGTGTGCGTTTTCGCCGAAAACGCGTTTTTGGCCGAAAACGTGTACGTTTGCACTTCCCCGCCACAGGGAAGCTGCTAGCCGGGAATTCTCTGCCTGGTTCTACCCGCTGCCCGGAACGCTACGCAGGGCAAAAGCGATTCTCGTCCTCCGTGCTTGCTTTTTCTCAGAAAGAACCGTGGTGTGCGTTTTCCCCGGAAAACGCGTTTTCGGCCGAAAACGTGTACGTTTGCACTTCCCCGCCACAGGGAAGCTGCTAGCCGGGAATTCTCTGCCTGGTTCTACCCGCTGCCCGGAACGCTACGCAGGGCAAAAGCGATTCTCGTCCTCCGTGCTTGCTTTTTCTCAGAAAGAGCCGTGGTGTGCGTTTTCGCCGGAAAACGCGTTTTCGGCCGAAAACGTGTACGTTTGCACTTCCCCGCCACAGGGAAGCTGCTAGCCGGGAATTCTCTGCCTGGTTCTACCCGCTGCCCGGAACGCTACGCAGGGCAAAAGCGATTCTCGTCCTCCGTGCTTGCTTTTTCTCAGAAAGAGCCGTTGTGTGCTTTTTCGCCGAAAACGCGTTTTTGGCCGAAAACGTGTACGTTTGCACTTCCCAGCCACAGGAAAGCTGCTAGCCGGGAATTCTCTGCCTGGTTCTACCCGCTGCCCGGAACGCTAGGCAGGGCAAAAGCGATTCTCGTCCTCCGTGCTTGCTTTTTCTCAGAAAGAGCCGTTGTGTGCGTTTTCGCCGGAAAACGCGTTTTTGGCCGAAAACGTGTACGTTTGCACTTCCCCGCCACAGGGAAGCTGCTAGCCGGGAATTCTCTGCCTGGTTCTACCCGCTGCCCGGAACGCTACGCAGGGCAAAAGCGATTCTCGTCCTCCGTGCTTGCTTTTTCTCAGAAAGAGCCGTGGTGTGCGTTTTCGCCGGAAAACGCGTTTTCGGCCGAAAACGTGTACGTTTGCACTTCCCCGCCACAGGGAAGCTGCTAGCCGGGAATTCTCTGCCTGGTTCTACCCGCTGCCCGGAACGCTACGCAGGGCAAAAGCGATTCTCGTCCTCCGTGCTTGCTTTTTCTCAGAAAGAGCCGTGGTGTGCGTTTTCGCCGAAAATGCGTTTTTGGCAGAAAACGTGTACGTTTGCACTTCCCAGCCACAGGGAAGCTGCTAGCCGAGAATTATCTGCCTGGTTCTACCCGCTGCCCGGAACGCTACGCAGGGCAAAAGCGATTCTCGTCCTCCGTGCTTGCTTTTTCTCAGAAAGAGCCGTTGTGTGCTTTTTCGCCGAAAACGCGTTTTTGGCCGAAAACGTGTACGTTTGCACTTCCCAGCCACAGGAAAGCTGCTAGCCGGGAATTCTCTGCCTGGTTCTACCCGCTGCCCGGAACGCTACGCAGGGCAAAAGCGATTCTCGTCCTCCGTGCTTGCTTTTTCTCAGAAAGAGCCGTGGTGTGCGTTTTCGCCGGAAAACGCGTTTTCGGCCGAAAACGTGTACGTTTGCACTTCCCCGCCACAGGGAAGCTGCTAGCCGGGAATTCTCTGCCTGGTTCTACCCGCTGCCCGGAACGCTACGCAGGGCAAAAGCGATTCTCGTCCTCCGTGCTTGCTTTTTCTCAGAAAGAGCCGTGGTGTGCGTTTTCGCCGGAAAACGCGTTTTCGGCCGAAAACGTGTACGTTTGCACTTCCCCGCCACAGGGAAGCTGCTAGCCGGGAATTCTCTGCCTGGTTCTACCCGCTGCCCGGAACGCTACGCAGGGCAAAAGCGATTCTCGTCCTCCGTGCTTGCTTTTTCTCAGAAAGAGCCGTGGTGTGCGTTTTCGCCGAAAACGCGTTTTCGGCCGAAAACGTGTACGTTTGCACTTCCCCGCCACAGGGAAGCTGCTAGCCGGGAATTCTCTGCCTGGTTCTACCCGCTGCCCGGAACGCTACGCAGGGCAAAAGCGATTCTCGTCCTCCGTGCTTGCTTTTTCTCAGAAAGAACCGTGGTGTGCGTTTTCCCCGGAAAACGCGTTTTCGGCCGAAAACGTGTACGTTTGCACTTCCCCGCCACAGGGAAGCTGCTAGCCGGGAATTCTCTGCCTGGTTCTACCCGCTGCCCGGAACGCTACGCAGGGCAAAAGCGATTCTCGTCCTCCGTGCTTGCTTTTTCTCAGAAAGAGCCGTGGTGTGCGTTTTCGCCGGAAAACGCGTTTTCGGCCGAAAACGTGTACGTTTGCACTTCCCCGCCACAGGGAAGCTGCTAGCCGGGAATTCTCTGCCTGGTTCTACCCGCTGCCCGGAACGCTACGCAGGGCAAAAGCGATTCTCGTCCTCCGTGCTTGCTTTTTCTCAGAAAGAGCCGTGGTGTGCGTTTTCGCCGAAAACGCGTTTTTGTCAGAAAACGTGTACGTTTGCACTTCCCAGCCACAGGGAAGCTGCTAGCCGGGAATTCTCTGCCTGTTTCTACCCGCTGCCCGGAACGCTACGCAGGGCAAAAGCGATTCTCGTCCTCCGTGCTTGCTTTTTCTCAGAAAGAGCCGTGGTGTGCGTTTTCCCCGGAAAACGCGTTTTCGGCCGAAAACGTGTACGTTTGCACTTCCCCGCCACAAGGAAGCTGCTAGCCGGGAATTCTCTGCCTGGTTCTACCCGCTGCCCGGAACGCTACGCAGGGCAAAAGCGATTCTCGTCCTCCGTGCTTGCTTTTTCTCAGAAAGAGCCGTGGTGTGCGTTTTCGCCGGAAAACGCGTTTTCGGCCGAAAACGTGTACGTTTGCACTTCCCCGCCACAGGGAAGGTGCTAGCCGGGAATTCTCTGCCTGGTTCTACCCGCTGCCCGGAACGCTACGCAGGGCAAAAGCGATTCTCGTCCTCCGTGCTTGCTTTTTCTCAGAAAGAGCCGTGGTGTGCGTTTTCGCCGGAAAACGCGTTTTCGGCCGAAAACGTGTACGTTTGCACTTCCCCGCCACAGGGAAGCTGCTAGCCGGGAATTCTCTGCCTGGTTCTACCCGCTGCCCGGAACGCTACGCAGGGCAAAAGCGATTCTCGTCCTCCGTGCTTGCTTTTTCTCAGAAAGAGCCGTGGTGTGCGTTTTCCCCGGAAAACGCGTTTTCGGCCGAAAACGTGTACGTTTGCACTTCCCCGCCACAGGGAAGCTGCTAGCCGGGAATTCTCTGCCTGGTTCTACCCGCTGCCCGGAACGCTACGCAGGGCAAAAGCGATTCTCGTCCTCCGTGCTTGCTTTTTCTCAGAAAGAGCCGTGGTGTGCGTTTTCGCCGGAAAACGCGTTTTCGGCCGAAAACGTGTACGTTTGCACTTCCCCGCCACAGGGAAGCTGCTAGCCGGGAATTCTCTGCCTGGTTCTACCCGCTGCCCGGAACGCTACGCAGGGCAAAAGCGATTCTCGTCCTCCGTGCTTGCTTTTTCTCAGAAAGAGCCGTGGTGTGCGTTTTCGCCGGAAAACGCGTTTTCGGCCGAAAACGTGTACGTTTGCACTTCCCCGCCACAGGGAAGCTGCTAGCCGGGAATTCTCTGCCTGGTTCTACCCGCTGCCCGGAACGCTACGCAGGGCAAAAGCGATTCTCGTCCTCCGTGCTTGCTTTTTCTCAGAAAGAGCCGTGGTGTGCGTTTTCGCCGAAAACGCGTTTTCGGCCGAAAACGTGTACGTTTGCACTTCCCCGCCACAGGGAAGCTGCTAGCCGGGAATTCTCTGCCTGGTTCTACCCGCTGCCCGGAACGCTACGCAGGGCAAAAGCGATTCTCGTCCTCCGTGCTTGCTTTTTCTCAGAAAGAGCCGTGGTGTGCGTTTTCGCCGGAAAACGCGTTTTCGGCCGAAAACGTGTACGTTTGCACTTCCCCGCCACAGGGAAGCTGCTAGCCGGGAATTCTCTGCCTGGTTCTACCCGCTGCCCGGAACGCTACGCAGGGCAAAAGCGATTCTCGTCCTCCGTGCTTGCTTTTTCTCAGAAAGAGCCGTGGTGTGCGTTTTCGCCGGAAAACGCGTTTTCGGCCGAAAACGTGTACGTTTGCACTTCCCCGCCACAGGGAAGCTGCTAGCCGGGAATTCTCTGCCTGGTTCTACCCGCTGCCCGGAACGCTACGCAGGGCAAAAGCGATTCTCGTCCTCCGTGCTTGCTTTTTCTCAGAAAGAGCCGTGGTGTGCGTTTTCGCCGAAAACGCGTTTTTGGCAGAAAACGTGTACGTTTGCACTTCCCAGCCACAGGGAAGCTGCTAGCCGGGAATTCTCTGCCTGTTTCTACCCGCTGCCCGGAACGCTACGCAGGGCAAAAGCGATTCTCGTCCTCCGTGCTTGCTTTTTCTCAGAAAGAGCCGTGGTGTGCGTTTTCCCCGGAAAAAGCGTTTTCGGCCGAAAACGTGTACGTTTGCACTTCCCCGCCACAAGGAAGCTGCTAGCCGGGAATTCTCTGCCTGGTTCTACCCGCTGCCCGGAACGCTACGCAGGGCAAAAGCGATTCTCGTCCTCCGTGCTTGCTTTTTCTCAGAAAGAGCCGTGGTGTGCGTTTTCGCCGGAAAACGCGTTTTCGGCCGAAAACGTGTACGTTTGCACTTCCCCGCCACAGGGAAGGTGCTAGCCGGGAATTCTCTGCCTGGTTCTACCCGCTGCCCGGAACGCTACGCAGGGCAAAAGCGATTCTCGTCCTCCGTGCTTGCTTTTTCTCAGAAAGAGCCGTGGTGTGCGTTTTCCCCGGAAAACGCGTTTTCGGCCGAAAACGTGTACGTTTGCACTTCCCCGCCACAGGGAAGCTGCTAGCCGGGAATTCTCTGCCTGGTTCTACCCGCTGCCCGGAACGCTACGCAGGGCAAAAGCGATTCTCGTCCTCCGTGCTTGCTTTTTCTCAGAAAGAGCCGTGGTGTGCGTTTTCGCCGGAAAACGCGTTTTCGGCCGAAAACGTGTACGTTTGCACTTCCCCGCCACAGGGAAGCTGCTAGCCGGGAATTCTCTGCCTGGTTCTACCCGCTGCCCGGAACGCTACGCAGGGCAAAAGCGGTTCTCGTCCTCCGTGCTTGCTTTTTCTCAGAAAGAGCCGTGGTGTGCGTTTTCGCCGGAAAACGCGTTTTCGCCCGAAAACGTGTATGTTTGCACTTCACAGCCACAGGGAAGGTGCTAGCCGGGAATTCTCTGCCTGGTTCTACCCGCTGCCCGGAACGCTACGCAGGGCAAAAGCGATTCTCGTCCTCCGTGCTTGCTTTTTCTCAGAAAGAGCCGTGGTGTGCGTTTTCGCCGGAAAACGCGTTTTCGGCCGAAAACGTGTACGTTTGCACTTCCCCGCCACAGGGAAGCTGCTAGCCGGGAATTCTCTGCCTGGTTCTACCCGCTGCCCGGAACGCTACGCAGGGCAAAAGCGATTCTCGTCCTCCGTGCTTGCTTTTTCTCAGAAAGAGCCGTGGTGTGCGTTTTCGCCGAAAACGCGTTTTTGGCAGAAAACGTGTACGTTTGCACTTCCCAGCCACAGGGAAGCTGCTAGCCGGGAATTATCTGCCTGGTTCTACCCGCTGCCCGGAACGCTACGCAGGGCAAAAGCGATTCTCGTCCTCCGTGCTTGCTTTTTCTCAGAAAGAGCCGTTGTGTGCTTTTTCGCCGAAAACGCGTTTTTGGCCGAAAACGTGTACGTTTGCACTTCCCAGCCACAGGAAAGCTGCTAGCCGGGAATTCTCTGCCTGGTTCTACCCGCTGCCCGGAACGCTAGGCAGGGCAAAAGCGATTCTCGTCCTCCGTGCTTGCTTTTTCTCAGAAAGAGCCGTGGTGTGCGTTTTCGCCGGAAAACGCGTTTTCGGCCGAAAACGTGTACGTTTGCACTTCCCCGCCACAGGGAAGCTGCTAGCCGGGAATTCTCTGCCTGGTTCTACCCGCTGCCCGGAACGCTAGGCAGGGCAAAAGCGATTCTCGTCCTCCGTGCTTGCTTTTTCTCAGAAAGAGCCGTGGTGTGCGTTTTCGCCGGAAAACGCGTTTTCGGCCGAAAACGTGTACGTTTGCACTTCCCCGCCACAGGGAAGCTGCTAGCCGGGAATTCTCTGCCTGGTTCTACCCGCTGCCCGGAACGCTACGCAGGGCAAAAGCGATTCTCGTCCTCCGTGCTTGCTTTTTCTCAGAAAGAGCCGTGGTGTGCGTTTTCGCCGAAAACGCGTTTTTGGCCGAAAACGTGTACGTTTGCACTTCCCCGCCACAGGGAAGCTGCTAGCCGGGAATTCTCTGCCTGGTTCTACCCGCTGCCCGGAACGCTACGCAGGGCAAAAGCGATTCTCGTCCTCCGTGCTTGCTTTTTCTCAGAAAGAACCGTGGTGTGCGTTTTCCCCGGAAAACGCGTTTTCGGCCGAAAACGTGTACGTTTGCACTTCCCCGCCACAGGGAAGCTGCTAGCCGGGAATTCTCTGCCTGGTTCTACCCGCTGCCCGGAACGCTACGCAGGGCAAAAGCGATTCTCGTCCTCCGTGCTTGCTTTTTCTCAGAAAGAGCCGTGGTGTGCGTTTTCGCCGGAAAACGCGTTTTCGGCCGAAAACGTGTACGTTTGCACTTCCCCGCCACAGGGAAGCTGCTAGCCGGGAATTCTCTGCCTGGTTCTACCCGCTGCCCGGAACGCTACGCAGGGCAAAAGCGATTCTCGTCCTCCGTGCTTGCTTTTTCTCAGAAAGAGCCGTTGTGTGCTTTTTCGCCGAAAACGCGTTTTTGGCCGAAAACGTGTACGTTTGCACTTCCCAGCCACAGGAAAGCTGCTAGCCGGGAATTCTCTGCCTGGTTCTACCCGCTGCCCGGAACGCTAGGCAGGGCAAAAGCGATTCTCGTCCTCCGTGCTTGCTTTTTCTCAGAAAGAGCCGTTGTGTGCGTTTTCGCCGGAAAACGCGTTTTTGGCCGAAAACGTGTACGTTTGCACTTCCCCGCCACAGGGAAGCTGCTAGCCGGGAATTCTCTGCCTGGTTCTACCCGCTGCCCGGAACGATACGCAGGGCAAAAGCGATTCTCGTCCTCCGTGCTTGCTTTTTCTCAGAAAGAGCCGTGGTGTGCGTTTTCGCCGGAAAACGCGTTTTCGGCCGAAAACGTGTACGTTTGCACTTCCCCGCCACAGGGAAGCTGCTAGCCGGGAATTCTCTGCCTGGTTCTACCCGCTGCCCGGAACGCTACGCAGGGCAAAAGCGATTCTCGTCCTCCGTGCTTGCTTTTTCTCAGAAAGAGCCGTGGTGTGCGTTTTCGCCGGAAAACGCGTTTTCGGCCGAAAACGTGTACGTTTGCACTTCCCGGCCACAGGGAAGCTGCTAGCCGGGAATTCTCTGCCTGGTTCTACCCGCTGCCCGGAACGCTACGCAGGGCAAAAGCGATTCTCGTCCTCCGTGCTTGCTTTTTCTCAGAAAGAGCCGTGGTGTGCGTTTTCGCCGGAAAATGCGTTTTTGGCCGAAAACGTGTACGTTTGCACTTCCCCGCCACAGGGAAGCTGCTAGCCGGGAATTCTCTGCCTGGTTCTACCCGCTGCCCGGAACGCTACGCAGGGCAAAAGCGATTCTCGTCCTCCGTGCTTGCTTTTTCTCAGAAAGAGCCGTGGTGTGCGTTTTCCCCGGAAAACGCGTTTTCGGCCGAAAACGTGTACGTTTGCACTTCCCCGCCACAGGGAAGCTGCTAGCCGGGAATTCTCTGCCTGGTTCTACCCGCTGCCCGGAACGCTACGCAGGGCAAAAGCGATTCTCGTCCTCCGTGCTTGCTTTTTCTCAGAAAGAGCCGTGGTGTGCGTTTTCCCCGGAAAACGCGTTTTCGGCCGAAAACGTGTACGTTTGCACTTCCCCGCCACAGGGAAGCTGCTAGCCGGGAATTCTCTGCCTGGTTCTACCCGCTGCCCGGAACGCTACGCAGGGCAAAAGCGGTTCTCGTCCTCCGTGCTTGCTTTTTCTCAGAAAGAGCCGTGGTGTGCGTTTTCGCCGGAAAACGCGTTTTCGGCCGAAAACGTGTACGTTTGCACTTCACAGCCACAGGGAAGGTGCTAGCCGGGAATTCTCTGCCTGGTTCTACCCGCTGCCCGGAACGCTACGCAGGGCAAAAGCGATTCTCGTCCTCCGTGCTTGCTTTTTCTCAGAAAGAGCCGTGGTGTGCGTTTTCCCCGGAAAACGCGTTTTCGGCCGAAAACGTGTACGTTTGCACTTCCCCGCCACAGGGAAGCTGCTAGCCGGGAATTCTCTGCCTGGTTCTACCCGCTGCCCGGAACGCTACGCAGGGCAAAAGCGATTCTCGTCCTCCGTGCTTGCTTTTTCTCAGAAAGAGCCGTGGTGTGCGTTTTCGCCGAAAACGCGTTTTTGGCAGAAAACGTGTACGTTTGCACTTCCCAGCCACAGGGAAGCTGCTAGCCGGGAATTATCTGCCTGGTTCTACCCGCTGCCCGGAACGCTACGCAGGGCAAAAGCGATTCTCGTCCTCCGTGCTTGCTTTTTCTCAGAAAGAGCCGTTGTGTGCTTTTTCGCCGAAAACGCGTTTTTGGCCGAAAACGTGTACGTTTGCACTTCCCAGCCACAGGAAAGCTGCTAGCCGGGAATTCTCTGCCTGGTTCTACCCGCTGCCCGGAACGCTAGGCAGGGCAAAAGCGATTCTCGTCCTCCGTGCTTGCTTTTTCTCAGAAAGAGCCGTGGTGTGCGTTTTCGCCGGAAAACGCGTTTTCGGCCGAAAACGTGTACGTTTGCACTTCCCCGCCACAGGGAAGCTGCTAGCCGGGAATTCTCTGCCTGGTTCTACCCGCTGCCCGGAACGCTACGCAGGGCAAAAGCGATTCTCGTCCTCCGTGCTTGCTTTTTCTCAGAAAGAGCCGTGGTGTGCGTTTTCGCCGGAAAACGCGTTTTCGGCCGAAAACGTGTACGTTTGCACTTCCCCGCCACAGGGAAGCTGCTAGCCGGGAATTCTCTGCCTGGTTCTACCCGCTGCCCGGAACGCTACGCAGGGCAAAAGCGATTCTCGTCCTCCGTGCTTGCTTTTTCTCAGAAAGAGCCGTGGTGTGCGTTTTCGCCGAAAACGCGTTTTTGGCCGAAAACGTGTACGTTTGCACTTCCCCGCCACAGGGAAGCTGCTAGCCGGGAATTCTCTGCCTGGTTCTACCCGCTGCCCGGAACGCTACGCAGGGCAAAAGCGATTCTCGTCCTCCGTGCTTGCTTTTTCTCAGAAAGAACCGTGGTGTGCGTTTTCCCCGGAAAACGCGTTTTCGGCCGAAAACGTGTACGTTTGCACTTCCCCGCCACAGGGAAGCTGCTAGCCGGGAATTCTCTGCCTGGTTCTACCCGCTGCCCGGAACGCTACGCAGGGCAAAAGCGATTCTCGTCCTCCGTGCTTGCTTTTTCTCAGAAAGAGCCGTGGTGTGCGTTTTCGCCGGAAAACGCGTTTTCGGCCGAAAACGTGTACGTTTGCACTTCCCCGCCACAGGGAAGCTGCTAGCCGGGAATTCTCTGCCTGGTTCTACCCGCTGCCCGGAACGCTACGCAGGGCAAAAGCGATTCTCGTCCTCCGTGCTTGCTTTTTCTCAGAAAGAGCCGTTGTGTGCTTTTTCGCCGAAAACGCGTTTTTGGCCGAAAACGTGTACGTTTGCACTTCCCAGCCACAGGAAAGCTGCTAGCCGGGAATTCTCTGCCTGGTTCTACCCGCTGCCCGGAACGCTAGGCAGGGCAAAAGCGATTCTCGTCCTCCGTGCTTGCTTTTTCTCAGAAAGAGCCGTTGTGTGCGTTTTCGCCGGAAAACGCGTTTTTGGCCGAAAACGTGTACGTTTGCACTTCCCCGCCACAGGGAAGCTGCTAGCCGGGAATTCTCTGCCTGGTTCTACCCGCTGCCCGGAACGATACGCAGGGCAAAAGCGATTCTCGTCCTCCGTGCTTGCTTTTTCTCAGAAAGAGCCGTGGTGTGCGTTTTCGCCGGAAAACGCGTTTTCGGCCGAAAACGTGTACGTTTGCACTTCCCCGCCACAGGGAAGCTGCTAGCCGGGAATTCTCTGCCTGGTTCTACCCGCTGCCCGGAACGCTACGCAGGGCAAAAGCGATTCTCGTCCTCCGTGCTTGCTTTTTCTCAGAAAGAGCCGTGGTGTGCGTTTTCGCCGGAAAACGCGTTTTCGGCCGAAAACGTGTACGTTTGCACTTCCCGGCCACAGGGAAGGTGCTAGCCGGGAATTCTCTGCCTGGTTCTACCCGCTGCCCGGAACGCTACGCAGGGCAAAAGCGATTCTCGTCCTCCGTGCTTGCTTTTTCTCAGAAAGAGCCGTGGTGTGCGTTTTCGCCGGAAAATGCGTTTTTGGCCGAAAACGTGTACGTTTGCACTTCCCCGCCACAGGGAAGCTGCTAGCCGGGAATTCTCTGCCTGGTTCTACCCGCTGCCCGGAACGCTACGCAGGGCAAAAGCGGTTCTCGTCCTCCGTGCTTGCTTTTTCTCAGAAAGAGCCGTGGTGTGCGTTTTCGCCGGAAAACGCGTTTTCGGCCGAAAACGTGTACGTTTGCACTTCCCCGCCACAGGGAAGCTGCTAGCCGGGAATTCTCTGCCTGGTTCTACCCGCTGCCCGGAACGCTACGCAGGGCAAAAGCGATTCTCGTCCTCCGTGCTTGCTTTTTCTCAGAAAGAGCCGTGGTGTGCGTTTTCGCCGGAAAACGCGTTTTCGGCCGAAAACGTGTACGTTTGCACTTCCCCGCCACAGGGAAGCTGCTAGCCGGGAATTCTCTGCCTGGTTCTACCCGCTGCCCGGAACGCTACGCAGGGAAAAAGCGATTCTCGTCCTCCGTGCTTGCTTTTTCTCAGAAAGAGCCGTGGTGTGCGTTTTCGCCGAAAACGCGTTTTTGGCAGAAAACGTGTACGTTTGCACTTCCCCGCCACAGGGAAGCTGCTAGCCGGGAATTCTCTGCCTGGTTCTACCCGCTGCCCGGAACGCTACGCAGGGCAAAAGCGATTCTCGTCCTCCGTGCTTGCTTTTTCTCAGAAAGAGCCGTGGTGTGCGTTTTCCCCGGAAAACGCGTTTTCGGCCGAAAACGTGTACGTTTGCACTTCCCCGCCACAGGGAAGCTGCTAGCCGGGAATTCTCTGCCTGGTTCTACCCGCTGCCCGGAACGCTACGCAGGGCAAAAGCGATTCTCGTCCTCCGTGCTTGCTTTTTCTCAGAAAGAGCCGTGGTGTTCGTTTTTGCCGGAAAACGCGTTTTCGGCCGAAAACGTGTACGTTTGCACTTCCCGGCCACAGGGAAGCTGCTAGCCGGGAATTCTCTGCCTGGTTCTACCCGCTGCCCGGAACGCTACGCAGGGCAAAAGCGATTCTCGTCCTCCGTGCTTGCTTTTTCTCAGAAAGAGCCGTGGTGTGCGTTTTCGCCGGAAAATGCGTTTTTGGCCGAAAACGTGTACGTTTGCACTTCCCCGCCACAGGGAAGCTGCTAGCCGGGAATTCTCTGCCTGGTTCTACCCGCTGCCCGGAACGCTACGCAGGGCAAAAGCGGTTCTCGTCCTCCGTGCTTGCTTTTTCTCAGAAAGAGCCGTGGTGTGCGTTTTCGCCGGAAAATGCGTTTTCGGCCGAAAACGTGTACGTTTGCACTTCCCCGCCACAGGGAAGCTGCTAGCCGGGAATTCTCTGCCTGGTTCTACCCGCTGCCCGGAACGCTACGCAGGGCAAAAGCGATTCTCGTCCTCCGTGCTTGCTTTTTCTCAGAAAGAGCCGTGGTGTGCGTTTTCGCCGGAAAACGCGTTTTCGGCCGAAAACGTGTACGTTTGCACTTCCCCGCCACAGGGAAGCTGCTAGCCGGGAATTCTCTGCCTGGTTCTACCCGCTGCCCGGAACGCTACGCAGGGCAAAAGCGATTCTCGTCCTCCGTGCTTGCTTTTTCTCAGAAAGAGCCGTGGTGTGCGTTTTCCCCGTAAAACGCGTTTTCGGCCGAAAACGTGTACGTTTGCACTTCCCCGCCACAGGGAAGCTGCTAGCCGGGAATTCTCTGCCTGGTTCTACCCGCTGCCCGGAACGCTACGCAGGGCAAAAGCGATTCTCGTCCTCCGTGCTTGCTTTTTCTCAGAAAGAGCCGTGGTGTGCGTTTTTGCCGAAAACGCGTTTTTGGCAGAAAACGTGTACGTTTGCACTTCCCGGCCACAGGGAAGCTGCTAGCCGGGAATTCTCTGCCTGGTTCTACCCGCTGCCCGGAACGCTACGCAGGGCAAAAGCGATTCTCGTCCTCCGTGCTTGCTTTTTCTCAGAAAGAGCCGTGGTGTGCGTTTTCGCCGGAAAATGCGTTTTTGGCCGAAAACGTGTACGTTTGCACTTCCCCGCCACAGGGAAGCTGCTAGCCGGGAATTCTCTGCCTGGTTCTACCCGCTGCCCGGAACGCTACGCAGGGCAAAAGCGATTCTCGTCCTCCGTGCTTGCTTTTTCTCAGAAAGAGCCGTGGTGTGCGTTTTCGCCGGAAAACGCGTTTTCGGCCGAAAACGTGTACGTTTGCACTTCCCCGCCACAGGGAAGCTGCTAGCCGGGAATTCTCTGCCTGGTTCTACCCGCTGCCCGGAACGCTACGCAGGGCAAAAGCGATTCTCGTCCTCCGTGCTTGCTTTTTCTCAGAAAGAGCCGTGGTGTGCGTTTTCGCCGGAAAACGCGTTTTCGGCCGAAAACGTGTACGTTTGCACTTCCCGGCCACAGGGAAGCTGCTAGCCGGGAATTCTCTGCCTGGTTCTACCCGCTGCCCGGAACGCTACGCAGGGCAAAAGCGATTCTCGTCCTCCGTGCTTGCTTTTTCTCAGAAAGAGCCGTGGTGTGCGTTTTCGCCGAAAACGCGTTTTCGGCCGAAAACGTGTACGTTTGCACTTCCCCGCCACAGGGAAGCTGCTAGCCGGGAATTCTCTGCCTGGTTCTACCCGCTGCCCGGAACGCTACGCAGGGCAAAAGCGATTCTCGTCCTCCGTGCTTGCTTTTTCTCAGAAAGAACCGTGGTGTGCGTTTTCCCCGGAAAACGCGTTTTCGGCCGAAAACGTGTACGTTTGCACTTCCCCGCCACAGGGAAGCTGCTAGCCGGGAATTCTCTGCCTGGTTCTACCCGCTGCCCGGAACGCTACGCAGGGCAAAAGCGATTCTCGTCCTCCGTGCTTGCTTTTTCTCAGAAAGAGCCGTGGTGTGCGTTTTCGCCGGAAAACGCGTTTTCGGCCGAAAACGTGTACGTTTGCACTTCCCCGCCACAGGGAAGCTGCTAGCCGGGAATTCTCTGCCTGGTTCTACCCGCTGCCCGGAACGCTACGCAGGGCAAAAGCGATTCTCGTCCTCCGTGCTTGCTTTTTCTCAGAAAGAGCCGTGGTGTGCGTTTTCGCCGAAAACGCGTTTTTGGCAGAAAACGTGTACGTTTGCACTTCCCAGCCACAGGGAAGCTGCTAGCCGGGAATTCTCTGCCTGTTTCTACCCGCTGCCCGGAACGCTACGCAGGGCAAAAGCGATTCTCGTCCTCCGTGCTTGCTTTTTCTCAGAAAGAGCCGTGGTGTGCGTTTTCCCCGGAAAACGCGTTTTCGGCCGAAAACGTGTACGTTTGCACTTCCCCGCCACAAGGAAGCTGCTAGCCGGGAATTCTCTGCCTGGTTCTACCCGCTGCCCGGAACGCTACGCAGGGCAAAAGCGATTCTCGTCCTCCGTGCTTGCTTTTTCTCAGAAAGAGCCGTGGTGTGCGTTTTCGCCGGAAAACGCGTTTTCGGCCGAAAACGTGTACGTTTGCACTTCCCCGCCACAGGGAAGGTGCTAGCCGGGAATTCTCTGCCTGGTTCTACCCGCTGCCCGGAACGCTACGCAGGGCAAAAGCGATTCTCGTCCTCCGTGCTTGCTTTTTCTCAGAAAGAGCCGTGGTGTGCGTTTTCCCCGGAAAACGCGTTTTCGGCCGAAAACGTGTACGTTTGCACTTCCCCGCCACAGGGAAGCTGCTAGCCGGGAATTCTCTGCCTGGTTCTACCCGCTGCCCGGAACGCTACGCAGGGCAAAAGCGATTCTCGTCCTCCGTGCTTGCTTTTTCTCAGAAAGAGCCGTGGTGTGCGTTTTCCCCGGAAAACGCGTTTTCGGCCGAAAACGTGTACGTTTGCACTTCCCCGCCACAGGGAAGCTGCTAGCCGGGAATTCTCTGCCTGGTTCTACCCGCTGCCCGGAACGCTACGCAGGGCAAAAGCGGTTCTCGTCCTCCGTGCTTGCTTTTTCTCAGAAAGAGCCGTGGTGTGCGTTTTCGCCGGAAAACGCGTTTTCGGCCGAAAACGTGTACGTTTGCACTTCCCCGCCACAGGGAAGCTGCTAGCCGGGAATTCTCTGCCTGGTTCTACCCGCTGCCCGGAACGCTACGCAGGGCAAAAGCGATTCTCGTCCTCCGTGCTTGCTTTTTCTCAGAAAGAGCCGTGGTGTGCGTTTTCGCCGAAAACGCGTTTTTGGCAGAAAACGTGTACGTTTGCACTTCCCAGCCACAGGGAAGCTGCTAGCCGGGAATTATCTGCCTGGTTCTACCCGCTGCCCGGAACGCTACGCAGGGCAAAAGCGATTCTCGTCCTCCGTGCTTGCTTTTTCTCAGAAAGAGCCGTTGTGTGCTTTTTCGCCGAAAACGCGTTTTTGGCCGAAAACGTGTACGTTTGCACTTCCCAGCCACAGGAAAGCTGCTAGCCGGGAATTCTCTGCCTGGTTCTACCCGCTGCCCGGAACGCTACGCAGGGCAAAAGCGATTCTCGTCCTCCGTGCTTGCTTTTTCTCAGAAAGAGCCGTGGTGTGCGTTTTCGCCGGAAAACGCGTTTTCGGCCGAAAACGTGTACGTTTGCACTTCCCCGCCACAGGGAAGCTGCTAGCCGGGAATTCTCTGCCTGGTTCTACCCGCTGCCCGGAACGCTACGCAGGGCAAAAGCGATTCTCGTCCTCCGTGCTTGCTTTTTCTCAGAAAGAGCCGTGGTGTGCGTTTTCGCCGGAAAACGCGTTTTCGGCCGAAAACGTGTACGTTTGCACTTCCCCGCCACAGGGAAGCTGCTAGCCGGGAATTCTCTGCCTGGTTCTACCCGCTGCCCGGAACGCTACGCAGGGCAAAAGCGATTCTCGTCCTCCGTGCTTGCTTTTTCTCAGAAAGAGCCGTGGTGTGCGTTTTCGCCGAAAACGCGTTTTTGGCCGAAAACGTGTACGTTTGCACTTCCCCGCCACAGGGAAGCTGCTAGCCGGGAATTCTCTGCCTGGTTCTACCCGCTGCCCGGAACGCTACGCAGGGCAAAAGCGATTCTCGTCCTCCGTGCTTGCTTTTTCTCAGAAAGAACCGTGGTGTGCGTTTTCCCCGGAAAACGCGTTTTCGGCCGAAAACGTGTACGTTTGCACTTCCCCGCCACAGGGAAGCTGCTAGCCGGGAATTCTCTGCCTGGTTCTACCCGCTGCCCGGAACGCTACGCAGGGCAAAAGCGATTCTCGTCCTCCGTGCTTGCTTTTTCTCAGAAAGAGCCGTGGTGTGCGTTTTCGCCGGAAAACGCGTTTTCGGCCGAAAACGTGTACGTTTGCACTTCCCCGCCACAGGGAAGCTGCTAGCCGGGAATTCTCTGCCTGGTTCTACCCGCTGCCCGGAACGCTACGCAGGGCAAAAGCGATTCTCGTCCTCCGTGCTTGCTTTTTCTCAGAAAGAGCCGTTGTGTGCTTTTTCGCCGAAAACGCGTTTTTGGCCGAAAACGTGTACGTTTGCACTTCCCAGCCACAGGAAAGCTGCTAGCCGGGAATTCTCTGCCTGGTTCTACCCGCTGCCCGGAACGCTACGCAGGGCAAAAGCGATTCTCGTCCTCCGTGCTTGCTTTTTCTCAGAAAGAGCCGTTGTGTGCGTTTTCGCCGGAAAACGCGTTTTTGGCCGAAAACGTGTACGTTTGCACTTCCCCGCCACAGGGAAGCTGCTAGCCGGGAATTCTCTGCCTGGTTCTACCCGCTGCCCGGAACGATACGCAGGGCAAAAGCGATTCTCGTCCTCCGTGCTTGCTTTTTCTCAGAAAGAGCCGTGGTGTGCGTTTTCGCCGGAAAACGCGTTTTCGGCCGAAAACGTGTACGTTTGCACTTCCCCGCCACAGGGAAGCTGCTAGCCGGGAATTCTCTGCCTGGTTCTACCCGCTGCCCGGAACGCTACGCAGGGCAAAAGCGATTCTCGTCCTCCGTGCTTGCTTTTTCTCAGAAAGAGCCGTGGTGTGCGTTTTCGCCGGAAAACGCGTTTTCGGCCGAAAACGTGTACGTTTGCACTTCCCGGCCACAGGGAAGCTGCTAGCCGGGAATTCTCTGCCTGGTTCTACCCGCTGCCCGGAACGCTACGCAGGGCAAAAGCGATTCTCGTCCTCCGTGCTTGCTTTTTCTCAGAAAGAGCCGTGGTGTGCGTTTTCGCCGGAAAATGCGTTTTTGGCCGAAAACGTGTACGTTTGCACTTCCCCGCCACAGGGAAGCTGCTAGCCGGGAATTCTCTGCCTGGTTCTACCCGCTGCCCGGAACGCTACGCAGGGCAAAAGCGGTTCTCGTCCTCCGTGCTTGCTTTTTCTCAGAAAGAGCCGTGGTGTGCGTTTTCGCCGGAAAACGCGTTTTCGGCCGAAAACGTGTACGTTTGCACTTCCCCGCCACAGGGAAGCTGCTAGCCGGGAATTCTCTGCCTGGTTCTACCCGCTGCCCGGAACGCTACGCAGGGCAAAAGCGATTCTCGTCCTCCGTGCTTGCTTTTTCTCAGAAAGAGCCGTGGTGTGCGTTTTCGCCGGAAAACGCGTTTTCGGCCGAAAACGTGTACGTTTGCACTTCCCCGCCACAGGGAAGCTGCTAGCCGGGAATTCTCTGCCTGGTTCTACCCGCTGCCCGGAACGCTACGCAGGGAAAAAGCGATTCTCGTCCTCCGTGCTTGCTTTTTCTCAGAAAGAGCCGTGGTGTGCGTTTTCGCCGAAAACGCGTTTTTGGCAGAAAACGTGTACGTTTGCACTTCCCCGCCACAGGGAAGCTGCTAGCCGGGAATTCTCTGCCTGGTTCTACCCGCTGCCCGGAACGCTACGCAGGGCAAAAGCGATTCTCGTCCTCCGTGCTTGCTTTTTCTCAGAAAGAGCCGTGGTGTGCGTTTTTGCCGGAAAACGCGTTTTCGGCCGAAAACGTGTACGTTTGCACTTCCCGGCCACAGGGAAGCTGCTAGCCGGGAATTCTCTGCCTGGTTCTACCCGCTGCCCGGAACGCTACGCAGGGCAAAAGCGATTCTCGTCCTCCGTGCTTGCTTTTTCTCAGAAAGAGCCGTGGTGTGCGTTTTCGCCGGAAAATGCGTTTTTGGCCGAAAACGTGTACGTTTGCACTTCCCCGCCACAGGGAAGCTGCTAGCCGGGAATTCTCTGCCTGGTTCTACCCGCTGCCCGGAACGCTACGCAGGGCAAAAGCGGTTCTCGTCCTCCGTGCTTGCTTTTTCTCAGAAAGAGCCGTGGTGTGCGTTTTCGCCGGAAAATGCGTTTTCGGCCGAAAACGTGTACGTTTGCACTTCCCCGCCACAGGGAAGCTGCTAGCCGGGAATTCTCTGCCTGGTTCTACCCGCTGCCCGGAACGCTACGCAGGGCAAAAGCGATTCTCGTCCTCCGTGCTTGCTTTTTCTCAGAAAGAGCCGTGGTGTGCGTTTTCGCCGGAAAACGCGTTTTCGGCCGAAAACGTGTACGTTTGCACTTCCCCGCCACAGGGAAGCTGCTAGCCGGGAATTCTCTGCCTGGTTCTACCCGCTGCCCGGAACGCTACGCAGGGCAAAAGCGATTCTCGTCCTCCGTGCTTGCTTTTTCTCAGAAAGAGCCGTGGTGTGCGTTTTCCCCGTAAAACGCGTTTTCGGCCGAAAACGTGTACGTTTGCACTTCCCCGCCACAGGGAAGCTGCTAGCCGGGAATTCTCTGCCTGGTTCTACCCGCTGCCCGGAACGCTACGCAGGGCAAAAGCGGTTCTCGTCCTCCGTGCTTGCTTTTTCTCAGAAAGAGCCGTGGTGTGCGTTTTCGCCGAAAACGCGTTTTTGGCAGAAAACGTGTACGTTTGCACTTCCCCGCCACAGGGAAGCTGCTAGCCGGGAATTCTCTGCCTGGTTCTACCCGCTGCCCGGAACGCTACGCAGGGCAAAAGCGATTCTCGTCCTCCGTGCTTGCTTTTTCTCAGAAAGAACCGTGGTGTGCGTTTTCCCCGGAAAACGCGTTTTCGGCCGAAAACGTGTACGTTTGCACTTCCCCGCCACAGGGAAGCTGCTAGCCGGGAATTCTCTGCCTGGTTCTACCCGCTGCCCGGAACGCTACGCAGGGCAAAAGCGATTCTCGTCCTCCGTGCTTGCTTTTTCTCAGAAAGAGCCGTGGTGTGCGTTTTCGCCGGAAAACGCGTTTTCGGCCGAAAACGTGTACGTTTGCACTTCCCCGCCACAGGGAAGCTGCTAGCCGGGAATTCTCTGCCTGGTTCTACCCGCTGCCCGGAACGCTACGCAGGGCAAAAGCGATTCTCGTCCTCCGTGCTTGCTTTTTCTCAGAAAGAGCCGTGGTGTGCGTTTTCGCCGAAAACGCGTTTTTGGCAGAAAACGTGTACGTTTGCACTTCCCCGCCACAGGGAAGCTGCTAGCCGGGAATTCTCTGCCTGGTTCTACCCGCTGCCCGGAACGCTACGCAGGGCAAAAGCGATTCTCGTCCTCCGTGCTTGCTTTTTCTCAGAAAGAGCCGTTGTGTGCTTTTTCGCCGAAAACGCGTTTTTGGCCGAAAACATGTACGTTTGCACTTCCCCGCCACAGGGAAGCTGCTAGCCGGGAATTCTCTGCCTGGTTCTACCCGCTGCCCGGAACGCTAGGCAGGGCAAAAGCGATTCTCGTCCTCCGTGCTTGCTTTTTCTCAGAAAGAGCCGTGGTGTGCGTTTTCGCCGGAAAACGCGTTTTCGGCCGAAAACGTGTACGTTTGCACTTCCCCGCCACAGGGAAGCTGCTAGCCGGGAATTCTCTGCCTGGTTCTACCCGCTGCCCGGAACGCTAGGCAGGGCAAAAGCGATTCTCGTCCTCCGTGCTTGCTTTTTCTCAGAAAGAGCCGTGGTGTGCGTTTTCGCCGGAAAACGCGTTTTCGGCCGAAAACGTGTACGTTTGCACTTCCCGGCCACAGGGAAGCTGCTAGCCGGGAATTCTCTGCCTGGTTCTACCCGCTGCCCGGAACGCTACGCAGGGCAAAAGCGATTCTCGTCCTCCGTGCTTGCTTTTTCTCAGAAAGAGCCGTGGTGTGCGTTTTCGCCGGAAAACGCGTTTTCGGCCGAAAACGTGTACGTTTGCACTTCCCCGCCACAGGGAAGCTGCTAGCCGGGAATTCTCTGCCTGGTTCTACCCGCTGCCCGGAACGCTACGCAGGGCAAAAGCGATTCTCGTCCTCCGTGCTTGCTTTTTCTCAGAAAGAGCCGTGGTGTGCGTTTTCGCCGAAAACGCGTTTTTGGCAGAAAACGTGTACGTTTGCACTTCCCCGCCACAGGGAAGCTGCTAGCCGGGAATTCTCTGCCTGGTTCTACCCGCTGCCCGGAACGCTACGCAGGGCAAAAGCGATTCTCGTCCTCCGTGCTTGCTTTTTCTCAGAAAGAGCCGTGGTGTGCGTTTTCGCCGGAAAACGCGTTTTCGGCCGAAAACGTGTACGTTTGCACTTCCCCGCCACAGGGAAGCTGCTAGCCGGGAATTCTCTGCCTGGTTCTACCCGCTGCCCGGAACGCTACGCAGGGCAAAAGCGATTCTCGTCCTCCGTGCTTGCTTTTTCTCAGAAAGAGCCGTGGTGTGCTTTTTCGCCGAAAACGCGTTTTTGGCCGAAAACGTGTACGTTTGCACTTCCCCGCCACAGGGAAGCTGCTAGCCGGGAATTCTCTGCCTGGTTCTACCCGCTGCCCGGAACGCTACGCAGGGCAAAAGCGATTCTCGTCCTCCGTGCTTGCTTTTTCTCAGAAAGAGCCGTGGTGTGCGTTTTCGCCGGAAAACGCGTTTTCGGCCGAAAACGTGTACGTTTGCACTTCCCCGCCACAGGGAAGCTGCTAGCCGGGAATTCTCTGCCTGGTTCTACCCGCTGCCCGGAACGCTACGCAGGGCAAAAGCGATTCTCGTCCTCCGTGCTTGCTTTTTCTCAGAAAGAGCCGTGGTGTGCGTTTTCGCCGGAAAACGCGTTTTCGGCCGAAAACGTGTACGTTTGCACTTCCCCGCCACAGGGAAGCTGCTAGCCGGGAATTCTCTGCCTGGTTCTACCCGCTGCCCGGAACGCTACGCAGGGCAAAAGCGATTCTCGTCCTCCGTGCTTGCTTTTTCTCAGAAAGAGCCGTGGTGTGCGTTTTCGCCGGAAAATGCGTTTTTGGCCGAAAACGTGTACGTTTGCACTTCCCCGCCACAGGGAAGCTGCTAGCCGGGAATTCTCTGCCTGGTTCTACCCGCTGCCCGGAACGCTACGCAGGGCAAAAGCGGTTCTCGTCCTCCGTGCTTGCTTTTTCTCAGAAAGAGCCGTGGTGTGCGTTTTCGCCGGAAAATGCGTTTTCGGCCGAAAACGTGTACGTTTGCACTTCCCCGCCACAGGGAAGCTGCTAGCCGGGAATTCTCTGCCTGGTTCTACCCGCTGCCCGGAAAGCTACGCAGGGCAAAAGCGATTCTCGTCCTCCGTGCTTGCTTTTTCTCAGAAAGAGCCGTGGTGTGCGTTTTCGCCGGAAAACGCGTTTTCGGCCGAAAACGTGTACGTTTGCACTTCCCCGCCACAGGGAAGGTGCTAGCCGGGAATTCTCTGCCTGGTTCTACCCGCTGCCCGGAACGCTACGCAGGGCAAAAGCGATTCTCGTCCTCCGTGCTTGCTTTTTCTCAGAAAGAGCCGTGGTGTGCGTTTTCGCCGGAAAACGCGTTTTCGGCCGAAAACGTGTACGTTTGCACTTCCCCGCCACAGGGAAGCTGCTAGCCGGGAATTCTCTGCCTGGTTCTACCCGCTGCCCGGAACGCTACGCAGGGCAAAAGCGATTCTCGTCCTCCGTGCTTGCTTTTTCTCAGAAAGAGCCGTGGTGTGCGTTTTCCCCGGAAAACGCGTTTTCGGCCGAAAACGTGTACGTTTGCACTTCCCCGCCACAGGGAAGCTGCTAGCCGGGAATTCTCTGCCTGGTTCTACCCGCTGCCCGGAACGCTACGCAGGGCAAAAGCGGTTCTCGTCCTCCGTGCTTGCTTTTTCTCAGAAAGAGCCGTGGTGTGCGTTTTCGCCGGAAAACGCGTTTTCGGCCGAAAACGTGTACGTTTGCACTTCACAGCCACAGGGAAGGTGCTAGCCGGGAATTCTCTGCCTGGTTCTACCCGCTGCCCGGAACGCTACGCAGGGCAAAAGCGATTCTCGTCCTCCGTGCTTGCTTTTTCTCAGAAAGAGCCGTGGTGTGCGTTTTCCCCGGAAAACGCGTTTTCGGCCGAAAACGTGTACGTTTGCACTTCCCCGCCACAGGGAAGCTGCTAGCCGGGAATTCTCTGCCTGGTTCTACCCGCTGCCCGGAACGCTACGCAGGGCAAAAGCGATTCTCGTCCTCCGTGCTTGCTTTTTCTCAGAAAGAGCCGTGGTGTGCGTTTTCCCCGGAAAACGCGTTTTCGGCCGAAAACGTGTACGTTTGCACTTCCCCGCCACAGGGGAGCTGCTAGCCGGGAATTCTCTGCCTGGTTCTACCCGCTGCCCGGAACGCTACGCAGGGCAAAAGCGATTCTCGTCCTCCGTGCTTGCTTTTTCTCAGAAAGAGCCGTGGTGTGCGTTTTCGCCGGAAAACGCGTTTTCGGCCGAAAACGTGTACGTTTGCACTTCCCGGCCACAGGGAAGCTGCTAGCCGGGAATTCTCTGCCTGGTTCTACCCGCTGCCCGGAACGCTACGCAGGGCAAAAGCGATTCTCGTCCTCCGTGCTTGCTTTTTCTCAGAAAGAGCCGTGGTGTGCGTTTTCGCCGGAAAACGCGTTTTCGGCCGAAAACGTGTACGTTTGCACTTCCCCGCCACAGGGAAGCTGCTAGCCGGGAATTCTCTGCCTGGTTCTACCCGCTGCCCGGAACGCTACGCAGGGCAAAAGCGATTCTCGTCCTCCGTGCTTGCTTTTTCTCAGAAAGAGCCGTGGTGAGCGTTTTCGCCGGAAAATGCGTTTTCGGCCGAAAACGTGTACGTTTGCACTTCCCCGCCACAGGGAAGCTGCTAGCCGGGAATTCTCTGCCTGGTTCTACCCGCTGCCCGGAACGCTACGCAGGGCAAAAGCGATTCTCGTCCTCCGTGCTTGCTTTTTCTCAGAAAGAGCCGTGGTGTGCGTTTTCGCCGGAAAACGCGTTTTCGGCCGAAAACGTGTACGTTTGCACTTCCCAGCCACAGGGAAGCTGCTAGCCGGGAATTCTCTGCCTGGTTCTACCCGCTGCCCGGAACGCTACGCAGGGCAAAAGCGATTCTCGTCCTCCGTGCTTGCTTTTTCTCAGAAAGAGCCGTGGTGTGCGTTTTCGCCGGAAAACGCGTTTTCGGCCGAAAACGTGTACGTTTGCACTTCCCCGCCACAGGGAAGCTGCTAGCCGGGAATTCTCTGCCTGGTTCTACCCGCTGCCCGGAACGCTACGCAGGGCAAAAGCGATTCTCGTCCTCCGTGCTTGCTTTTTCTCAGAAAGAGCCGTGGTGTGCGTTTTCGCCGGAAAACGCGTTTTCGGCCGAAAACGTGTACGTTTGCACTTCCCCGCCACAGGGAAGCTGCTAGCCGGGAATTCTCTGCCTGGTTCTACCCGCTGCCCGGAACGCTACGCAGGGCAAAAGCGATTCTCGTCCTCCGTGCTTGCTTTTTCTCATAAAGAGCCGTTGTGTGCTTTTTCTCCGAAAACGCGTTTTTGGCCGAAAACGTGTACGTTTGCACTTCCCCGCCACAGGGAAGCTGCTAGCCGGGAATTCTCTGCCTGGTTCTACCCGCTGCCCGGAACGCTAGGCAGGGCAAAAGCGATTCTCGTCCTCCGTGCTTGCTTTTTCTCAGAAAGAGCCGTGGTGTGCGTTTTCGCCGGAAAACGCGTTTTCGGCCGAAAACGTGTACGTTTGCACTTCCCCGCCACAGGGAAGCTGCTAGCCGGGAATTCTCTGCCTGGTTCTACCCGCTGCCCGGAACGCTACGCAGGGCAAAAGCGATTCTCGTCCTCCGTGCTTGCTTTTTCTCAGAAAGAGCCGTGGTGTGCGTTTTCGCCGGAAAACGCGTTTTCGGCCGAAAACGTGTACGTTTGCACTTCCCGGCCACAGGGAAGCTGCTAGCCGGGAATTCTCTGCCTGGTTCTACCCGCTGCCCGGAACGCTACGCAGGGCAAAAGCGATTCTCGTCCTCCGTGCTTGCTTTTTCTCAGAAAGAGCCGTGGTGTGCGTTTTCGCCGAAAACGCGTTTTTGGCAGAAAACGTGTACGTTTGCACTTCCCAGCCACAGGGAAGCTGCTAGCCGGGAATTATCTGCCTGGTTCTACCCGCTGCCCGGAACGCTACGCAGGGCAAAAGCGATTCTCGTCCTCCGTGCTTGCTTTTTCTCAGAAAGAGCCGTGGTGTGCGTTTTCGCCGGAAAACGCGTTTTCGGCCGAAAACGTGTACGTTTGCACTTCCCCGCCACAGGGAAGGTGCTAGCCGGGAATTCTCTGCCTGGTTCTACCCGCTGCCCGGAACGCTAGGCAGGGCAAAAGCGATTCTCGTCCTCCGTGCTTGCTTTTTCTCAGAAAGAGCCGTGGTGTGCGTTTTCGCCGGAAAACGCGTTTTCGGCCGAAAACGTGTACGTTTGCACTTCCCCGCCACAGGGAAGCTGCTAGCCGGGAATTCTCTGCCTGGTTCTACCCGCTGCCCGGAACGCTACGCAGGGCAAAAGCGATTCTCGTCCTCCGTGCTTGCTTTTTCTCAGAAAGAGCCGTGGTGTGCGTTTTCGCCGAAAACGCGTTTTTGGCAGAAAACGTGTACGTTTGCACTTCCCCGCCACAGGGAAGCTGCTAGCCGGGAATTCTCTGCCTGGTTCTACCCGCTGCCCGGAACGCTACGCAGGGCAAAAGCGATTCTCGTCCTCCGTGCTTGCTTTTTCTCAGAAAGAGCCGTGGTGTGCGTTTTCGCCGGAAAACGCGTTTTCGGCCGAAAACGTGTACGTTTGCACTTCCCCGCCACAGGGAAGCTGCTAGCCGGGAATTCTCTGCCTGGTTCTACCCGCTGCCCGGAACGCTACGCAGGGCAAAAGCGATTCTCGTCCTCCGTGCTTGCTTTTTCTCAGAAAGAGCCGTTGTGTGCTTTTTCGCCGAAAACGCGTTTTTGGCCGAAAACGTGTACGTTTGCACTTCCCAGCCACAGGAAAGCTGCTATCCGGGAATTCTCTGCCTGGTTCTACCCGCTGCCCGGAACGCTAGGCAGGGCAAAAGCGATTCTCGTCCTCCGTGCTTGCTTTTTCTCAGAAAGAGCCGTGGTGTGCGTTTTCCCCGGAAAACGCGTTTTCGGCCGAAAACGTGTACGTTTGCACTTCCCCGCCACAGGGAAGCTGCTAGCCGGGAATTCTCTGCCTGGTTCTACCCGCTGCCCGGAACGCTACGCAGGGCAAAAGCGATTCTCGTCCTCCGTGCTTGCTTTTTCTCAGAAAGAGCCGTGGTGTGCGTTTTCCCCGGAAAACGCGTTTTCGGCCGAAAACGTGTACGTTTGCACTTCCCCGCCACAGGGAAGCTGCTAGCCGGGAATTCTCTGCCTGTTTCTACCCGCTGCCCGGAACGCTACGCAGGGCAAAAGCGATTCTCGTCCTCCGTGCTTGCTTTTTCTCAGAAAGAGCCGTGGTGTGCGTTTTCGCCGGAAAACGCGTTTTCGGCCGAAAACGTGTACGTTTGCACTTCCCGGCCACAGGGAAGCTGCTAGCCGGGAATTCTCTGCCTGGTTCTACCCGCTGCCCGGAACGCTACGCAGGGCAAAAGCGATTCTCGTCCTCCGTGCTTGCTTTTTCTCAGAAAGAGCCGTGGTGTGCGTTTTCGCCGGAAAACGCGTTTTCGGCCGAAAACGTGTACGTTTGCACTTCCCCGCCACAGGGAAGCTGCTAGCCGGGAATTCTCTGCCTGGTTCTACCCGCTGCCCGGAACGCTACGCAGGGCAAAAGCGGTTCTCGTCCTCCGTGCTTGCTTTTTCTCAGAAAGAGCCGTGGTGTGCGTTTTCGCCGGAAAATGCGTTTTCGTCCGAAAACGTGTACGTTTGCACTTCCCCGCCACAGGGAAGCTGCTAGCCGGGAATTCTCTGCCTGGTTCTACCCGCTGCCCGGAACGCTACGCAGGGCAAAAGCGATTCTCGTCCTCCGTGCTTGCTTTTTCTCAGAAAGAGCCGTGGTGTGCGTTTTCGCCGGAAAATGCGTTTTCGGCCGAAAACGTGTACGTTTGCACTTCCCCGCCACAGGGAAGCTGCTAGCCGGGAATTCTCTGCCTGGTTCTACCCGCTGCCCGGAACGCTACGCAGGGCAAAAGCGATTCTCGTCCTCCGTGCTTGCTTTTTCTCAGAAAGAGCCGTGGTGTGCGTTTTCGCCGGAAAACGCGTTTTCGGCCGAAAACGTGTACGTTTGCACTTCCCAGCCACAGGGAAGCTGCTAGCCGGGAATTCTCTGCCTGGTTCTACCCGCTGCCCGGAACGCTAGGCAGGGCAAAAGCGATTCTCGTCCTCCGTGCTTGCTTTTTCTCAGAAAGAGCCGTGGTGTGCGTTTTCGCCGGAAAACGCGTTTTCGGCCGAAAACGTGTACGTTTGCACTTCCCCGCCACAGGGAAGCTGCTAGCCGGGAATTCTCTGCCTGGTTCTACCCGCTGCCCGGAACGCTACGCAGGGCAAAAGCGATTCTCGTCCTCCGTGCTTGCTTTTTCTCAGAAAGAGCCGTGGTGTGCGTTTTCGCCGGAAAACGCGTTTTCGGCCGAAAACGTGTACGTTTGCACTTCCCGGCCACAGGGAAGCTGCTAGCCGGGAATTCTCTGCCTGGTTCTACCCGCTGCCCGGAACGCTACGCAGGGCAAAAGCGATTCTCGTCCTCCGTGCTTGCTTTTTCTCAGAAAGAGCCGTGGTGTGCGTTTTCGCCGGAAAACGCGTTTTCGGCCGAAAACGTGTACGTTTGCACTTCCCCGCCACAGGGAAGCTGCTAGCCGGGAATTCTCTGCCTGGTTCTACCCGCTGCCCGGAACGCTACGCAGGGCAAAAGCGATTCTCGTCCTCCGTGCTTGCTTTTTCTCAGAAAGAGCCGTGGTGTGCGTTTTCCCCGGAAAACGCGTTTTCGGCCGAAAACGTGTACGTTTGCACTTCCCCGCCACAGGGAAGCTGCTAGCCGGGAATTCTCTGCCTGGTTCTACCCGCTGCCCGGAACGCTACGCAGGGCAAAAGCGATTCTCGTCCTCCGTGCTTGCTTTTTCTCAGAAAGAGCCGTGGTGTGCGTTTTCGCCGGAAAATGCGTTTTCGGCCGAAAACGTGTACGTTTGCACTTCCCCGCCACAGGGAAGCTGCTAGCCGGGAATTCTCTGCCTGGTTCTACCCGCTGCCCGGAACGCTACGCAGGGCAAAAGCGATTCTCGTCCTCCGTGCTTGCTTTTTCTCAGAAAGAGCCGTGGTGTGCGTTTTCGCCGGAAAACGCGTTTTCGGCCGAAAACGTGTACGTTTGCACTTCCCAGCCACAGGGAAGCTGCTAGCCGGGAATTCTCTGCCTGGTTCTACCCGCTGCCCGGAACGCTAGGCAGGGCAAAAGCGATTCTCGTCCTCCGTGCTTGCTTTTTCTCAGAAAGAGCCGTGGTGTGCGTTTTCGCCGGAAAACGCGTTTTCGGCCGAAAACGTGTACGTTTGCACTTCCCCGCCACAGGGAAGCTGCTAGCCGGGAATTCTCTGCCTGGTTCTACCCGCTGCCCGGAACGCTACGCAGGGCAAAAGCGATTCTCGTCCTCCGTGCTTGCTTTTTCTCAGAAAGAGCCGTGGTGTGCGTTTTCGCCGGAAAACGCGTTTTCGGCCGAAAACGTGTACGTTTGCACTTCCCCGCCACAGGGAAGCTGCTAGCCGGGAATTCTCTGCCTGGTTCTACCCGCTGCCCGGAACGCTACGCAGGGCAAAAGCGATTCTCGTCCTCCGTGCTTGCTTTTTCTCAGAAAGAGCCGTGGTGTGCGTTTTCGCCGGAAAACGAGTTTTCGGCCGAAAACGTGTACGTTTGCACTTCCCCGCCACAGGGAAGCTGCTAGCCGGGAATTCTCTGCCTGGTTCTACCCGCTGCCCGGAACGCTACGCAGGGCAAAAGCGGTTCTCGTCCTCCGTGCTTGCTTTTTCTCAGAAAGAGCCGTGGTGTGCGTTTTCGCCGGAAAACGCGTTTTCGGCCGAAAACGTGTACGTTTGCACTTCCCCGCCACAGGGAAGGTGCTAGCCGGGAATTCTCTGCCTGGTTCTACCCGCTGCCCGGAACGCTACGCAGGGCAAAAGCGATTCTCGTCCTCCGTGCTTGCTTTTTCTCAGAAAGAGCCGTGGTGTGCGTTTTCCCCGGAAAACGCGTTTTCGGCCGAAAACGTGTACGTTTGCACTTCCCCGCCACAGGGAAGGTGCTAGCCGGGAATTCTCTGCCTGGTTCTACCCGCTGCCCGGAACGCTAGGCAGGGCAAAAGCGATTCTCGTCCTCCGTGCTTGCTTTTTCTCAGAAAGAGCCGTGGTGTGCGTTTTCGCCGGAAAACGCGTTTTCGGCCGAAAACGTGTACGTTTGCACTTCCCCGCCACAGGGAAGCTGCTAGCCGCGAATTCTCTGCCTGGTTCTACCCGCTGCCCGGAACGCTACGCAGGGCAAAAGCGATTCTCGTCCTCCGTGCTTGCTTTTTCTCAGAAAGAGCCGTGGTGTGCGTTTTCGCCGGAAAATGCGTTTTCGGCCGAAAACGTGTACGTTTGCACTTCCCGGCCACAGGGAAGCTGCTAGCCGGGAATTCTCTGCCTGGTTCTACCCGCTGCCCGGAACGCTACGCAGGGCAAAAGCGATTCTCGTCCTCCGTGCTTGCTTTTTCTCAGAAATAGCCGTGGTGTGCGTTTTCGCCGGAAAATGCGTTTTCGGCCGAAAACGTGTACGTTTGCACTTCCCCGCCACAGGGAAGCTGCTAGCCGGGAATTCTCTGCCTGGTTCTACCCGCTGCCCGGAACGCTACGCAGGGCAAAAGCGATTCTCGTCCTCCGTGCTTGCTTTTTCTCAGAAAGAGCCGTGGTGTGCGTTTTCGCCGGAAAACGCGTTTTCGGCCGAAAACGTGTACGTTTGCACTTCCCCGCCACAGGGAAGCTGCTAGCCGGGAATTCTCTGCCTGGTTCTACCCGCTGCCCGGAACGCTACGCAGGGCAAAAGCGATTCTCGTCCTCCGTGCTTGCTTTTTCTCAGAAAGAGCCGTGGTGTGCGTTTTCGCCGAAAACGCGTTTTTGGCAGAAAACGTGTACGTTTGCACTTCCCAGCCACAGGGAAGCTGCTAGCCGGGAATTATCTGCCTGGTTCTACCCGCTGCCCGGAACGCTACGCAGGGCAAAAGCGATTCTCGTCCTCCGTGCTTGTTTTCTCAGAAAGAGCCGTTGTGTGCTTTTTCGCCGAAAACGCGTTTTTGGCCGAAAACGTGTACGTTTGCACTTCCCAGCCACAGGAAAGCTGCTAGACGGGAATTCTCTGCCTGGTTCTACCCGCTGCCCGGAACGCTACGCAGGGCAAAAGCGATTCTCGTCCTCCGTGCTTGCTTTTTCTCAGAAAGAGCCGTGGTGTGCGTTTTCGCCGGAAAATGCGTTTTCGGCCGAAAACGTGTACGTTTGCACTTCCCCGCCACAGGGAAGCTGCTAGCCGGGAATTCTCTGCCTGGTTCTACCCGCTGCCCGGAACGCTACGCAGGGCAAAAGCGATTCTCGTCCTCCGTGCTTGCTTTTTCTCAGAAAGAGCCGTGGTGTGCGTTTTCGCCGGAAAACGCGTTTTCGGCCGAAAACGTGTACGTTTGCACTTCCCCGCCACAGGGAAGCTGCTAGCCGGGAATTCTCTGCCTGGTTCTACCCGCTGCCCGGAACGCTACGCAGGGCAAAAGCGATTCTCGTCCTCCGTGCTTGCTTTTTCTCAGAAAGAGCCGTTGTGTGCTTTTTCGCCGAAAACGCGTTTTTGGCCGAAAACGTGTACGTTTGCACTTCCCAGCCACAGGAAAGCTGCTAGCCGGGAATTCTCTGCCTGGTTCTACCCGCTGCCCGGAACGCTAGGCAGGGCAAAAGCGATTCTCGTCCTCCGTGCTTGCTTTTTCTCAGAAAGAGCCGTGGTGTGCGTTTTCGCCGGAAAACGCGTTTTCGGCCGAAAACGTGTACGTTTGCACTTCCCCGCCACAGGGAAGCTGCTAGCCGGGAATTCTCTGCCTGGTTCTACCCGCTGCCCGGAACGCTACGCAGGGCAAAAGCGATTCTCGTCCTCCGTGCTTGCTTTTTCTCAGAAAGAGCCGTGGTGTGCGTTTTCGCCGGAAAACGCGTTTTCGGCCGAAAACGTGTACGTTTGCACTTCCCCGCCACAGGGAAGCTGCTAGCCGGGAATTCTCTGCCTGGTTCTACCCGCTGCCCGGAACGCTACGCAGGGCAAAAGCGATTCTCGTCCTCCGTGCTTGCTTTTTCTCAGAAAGAGCCGTGGTGTGCGTTTTCGCCGAAAACGCGTTTTTGGCAGAAAACGTGTACGTTTGCACTTCCCCGCCACAGGGAAGCTGCTAGCCGGGAATTCTCTGCCTGGTTCTACCCGCTGCCCGGAACGCTACGCAGGGCAAAAGCGATTCTCGTCCTCCGTGCTTGCTTTTTCTCAGAAAGAGCCGTGGTGTGCGTTTTCGCCGGAAAACGCGTTTTCGGCCGAAAACGTGTACGTTTGCACTTCCCCGCCACAGGGAAGCTGCTAGCCGGGAATTCTCTGCCTGGTTCTACCCGCTGCCCGGAACGCTACGCAGGGCAAAAGCGATTCTCGTCCTCCGTGCTTGCTTTTTCTCAGAAAGAGCCGTGGTGTGCGTTTTCGCCGAAAACGCGTTTTTGGCAGAAAACGTGTACGTTTGCACTTCCCAGCCACAGGGAAGCTGCTAGCCGGGAATTCTCTGCCTGGTTCTACCCGCTGCCCGGAACGCTACGCAGGGCAAAAGCGATTCTCGTCCTCCGTGCTTGCTTTTTCTCAGAAAGAGCCGTTGTGTGCTTTTTCGCCGAAAACGCGTTTTTGGCCGAAAACATGTACGTTTGCACTTCCCCGCCACAGGGAAGCTGCTAGCCGGGAATTCTCTGCCTGGTTCTACCCGCTGCCCGGAACGCTAGGCAGGGCAAAAGCGATTCTCGTCCTCCGTGCTTGCTTTTTCTCAGAAAGAGCCGTGGTGTGCGTTTTCGCCGGAAAATGCGTTTTTGGCCGAAAACGTGTACGTTTGCACTTCCCCGCCACAGGGAAGCTGCTAGCCGGGAATTCTCTGCCTGGTTCTACCCGCTGCCCGGAACGCTACGCAGGGCAAAAGCGGTTCTCGTCCTCCGTGCTTGCTTTTTCTCAGAAAGAGCCGTGGTGTGCGTTTTCGCCGGAAAATGCGTTTTCGGCCGAAAACGTGTACGTTTGCACTTCCCCGCCACAGGGAAGCTGCTAGCCGGGAATTCTCTGCCTGGTTCTACCCGCTGCCCGGAACGCTACGCAGGGCAAAAGCGATTCTCGTCCTCCGTGCTTGCTTTTTCTCAGAAAGAGCCGTGGTGTGCGTTTTCGCCGGAAAATGCGTTTTCGGCCGAAAACGTGTACGTTTGCACTTCCCCGCCACAGGGAAGGTGCTAGCCGGGAATTCTCTGCCTGGTTCTACCCGCTGCCCGGAACGCTACGCAGGGCAAAAGCGATTCTCGTCCTCCGTGCTTGCTTTTTCTCAGAAAGAGCCGTGGTGTGCGTTTTCGCCGGAAAACGCGTTTTCGGCCGAAAACGTGTACGTTTGCACTTCCCGGCCACAGGGAAGCTGCTAGCCGGAAATTCTCTGCCTGGTTCTACCCGCTGCCCGGAACGCTACGCAGGGCAAAAGCGATTCTCGTCCTCCGTGCTTGCTTTTTCTCAGAAAGAGCCGTGGTGTGCGTTTTCGCCGGAAAACGCGTTTTCGGCCGAAAACGTGTACGTTTGCACTTCCCCGCCACAGGGAAGCTGCTAGCCGGGAATTCTCTGCCTGGTTCTACCCGCTGCCCGGAACGCTACGCAGGGCAAAAGCGATTCTCGTCCTCCGTGCTTGCTTTTTCTCAGAAAGAGCCGTGGTGTGCGTTTTCGCCGGAAAACGCGTTTTCGGCCGAAAACGTGTACGTTTGCACTTCCCCGCCACAGGGAAGCTGCTAGCCGGGAATTCTCTGCCTGGTTCTACCCGCTGCCCGGAACGCTACGCAGGGCAAAAGCGATTCTCGTCCTCCGTGCTTGCTTTTTCTCAGAAAGAGCCGTGGTGTGCGTTTTCGCCGGAAAACGCGTTTTCGGCCGAAAACGTGTACGTTTGCACTTCCCCGCCACAGGGAAGCTGCTAGCCCGGAATTCTCTGCCTGGTTCTACCCGCTGCCCGGAACGCTACGCAGGGCAAAAGCGATTCTCGTCCTCCGTGCTTGCTTTTTCTCAGAAAGAGCCGTGGTGTGCGTTTTCGCCGGAAAACGCGTTTTCGGCCGAAAACGTGTACGTTTGCACTTCCCCGCCACAGGGAAGCTGCTAGCCGGGAATTCTCTGCCTGGTTCTACCCGCTGCCCGGAACGCTACGCAGGGCAAAAGCGATTCTCGTCCTCCGTGCTTGCTTTTTCTCAGCAAGAGCCGTGGTGTGCGTTTTCCCCGGAAAACGCGTTTTCGGCCGAAAACGTGTACGTTTGCACTTCCCCGCCACAGGGAAGCTGCTAGCCGGGAATTCTCTGCCTGGTTCTACCCGCTGCCCGGAACGCTACGCAGGGCAAAAGCGATTCTCGTCCTCCGTGCTTGCTTTTTCTCAGAAAGAGCCGTGGTGTGCGTTTTCGCCGGAAAACGCGTTTTCCGCCGAAAACGTGTACGTTTGCACTTCCCCGCCACAGGGAAGCTGCTAGCCGGGAATTCTCTGCCTGGTTCTACCCGCTGCCCGGAACGCTACGCAGGGCAAAAGCGATTCTCGTCCTCCGTGCTTGCTTTTTCTCAGAAAGAGCCGTGGTGTGCGTTTTCGCCGGAAAACGCGTTTTCGGCCGAAAACGTGTACGTTTGCACTTCCCCGCCACAGGGAAGCTGCTAGCCGGGAATTCTCTGCCTGGTTCTACCCGCTGCCCGGAACGCTACGCAGGGCAAAAGCGATTCTCGTCCTCCGTGCTTGCTTTTTCTCAGAAAGAGCCGTGGTGTGCGTTTTCGCCGGAAAACGCGTTTTCGGCCGAAAACGTGTACGTTTGCACTTCCCCGCCACAGGGAAGCTGCTAGCCGGGAATTCTCTGCCTGGTTCTACCCGCTGCCCGGAACGCTACGCAGGGCAAAAGCGATTCTCGTCCTCCGTGCTTGCTTTTTCTCAGAAAGAGCCGTGGTGTGCGTTTTCGCCGGAAAATGCGTTTTCGGCCGAAAACGTGTACGTTTGCACTTCCCCGCCACAGGGAAGCTGCTAGCCGGGAATTCTCTGCCTGGTTCTACCCGCTGCCCGGAACGCTACGCAGGGCAAAAGCGATTCTCGTCCTCCGTGCTTGCTTTTTCTCAGAAAGAGCCGTGGTGTGCGTTTTCGCCGAAAACGCGTTTTTGGCAGAAAACGTGTACGTTTGCACTTCCCCGCCACAGGGAAGCTGCTAGCCGGGAATTCTCTGCCTGGTTCTACCCGCTGCCCGGAACGCTACGCAGGGCAAAAGCGATTCTCGTCCTCCGTGCTTGCTTTTTCTCAGAAAGAGCCGTGGTGTGCTTTTTCGCCGAAAACGCGTTTTTGCCGAAAACGTTTACGTTTGCACTTCCCCGCCACAGGGAAGCTGCTAGCCGGGAATTCTCTGCCTGGTTCTACCCGCTGCCCGGAACGCTACGCAGGGCAAAAGCGATTCTCGTCCTCCGTGCTTGCTTTTTCTCAGAAAGAGCCGTGGTGTGCGTTTTCGCCGGAAAATGCGTTTTCGGCCGAAAACGTGTACGTTTGCACTTCCCCGCCACAGGGAAGCTGCTAGCCGGGAATTCTCTGCCTGGTTCTACCCGCTGCCCGGAACGCTACGCAGGGCAAAAGCGATTCTCGTCCTCCGTGCTTGCTTTTTCTCAGAAAGAGCCGTGGTGTGCGTTTTCGCCGGAAAATGCGTTTTCGGCCGAAAACGTGTACGTTTGCACTTCCCGGCCACAGGGAAGCTGCTAGCCGGGAATTCTCTGCCTGGTTCTACCCGCTGCCCGGAACGCTACGCAGGGCAAAAGCGGTTCTCGTCCTCCGTGCTTGCTTTTTCTCAGAAAGAGCCGTTGTGTGCTTTTTCGCCGAAAACGCGTTTTTGGCCGAAAACGTGTACGTTTGCACTTCCCAGCCACAGGAAAGCTGCTAGCCGGGAATTCTCTGCCTGGTTCTACCCGCTGCCCGGAACGCTAGGAAGGGCAAAAGCGATTCTCGTCCTCCGTGCTTGCTTTTTCTCAGAAAGAGCCGTGGTGTGCGTTTTCCCCGGAAAACGCGTTTTCGGCCGAAAACGTGTACGTTTGCACTTCCCCGCCGCAGGGAAGCTTCTAGCCGGGAATTCTCTGCCTGGTTCTACCCGCTGCCCGGAACGCTAGGCAGGGCAAAAGCGATTCTCGTCCTCCGTGCTTGCTTTTTCTCAGAAAGAGCCGTGGTGTGCGTTTTCGCCGGAAAACGCGTTTTCGGCCGAAAACGTGTACGTTTGCACTTCCCCGCCACAGGGAAGCTGCTAGCCGGGAATTCTCTGCCTGGTTCTACCCGCTGCCCGGAACGCTACGCAGGGCAAAAGCGATTCTCGTCCTCCGTGCTTGCTTTTTCTCAGAAAGAGCCGTGGTGTGCGTTTTCGCCGGAAAATGCGTTTTCGGCCGAGAACGTGTACGTTTGCACTTCCCCGCCACAGGGAAGCTGCTAGCCGGGAATTCTCTGCCTGGTTCTACCCGCTGCCCGGAACGCTACGCAGGGCAAAAGCGATTCTCGTCCTCCGTGCTTGCTTTTTCTCAGAAAGAGCCGTGGTGTGCGTTTTCGCCGGAAAATGCGTTTTCGGCCGAAAACGTGTACGTTTGCACTTCCCCGCCACAGGGAAGCTGCTAGCCGGGAATTCTCTGCCTGGTTCTACCCGCTGCCCGGAACGCTACGCAGGGCAAAAGCGATTCTCGTCCTCCGTGCTTGCTTTTTCTCAGAAAGAGCCGTGGTGTGCGTTTTCGCCGGAAAACGCGTTTTCCGCCGAAAACGTGTACGTTTGCACTTCCCCGCCACAGGGAAGCTGCTAGCCGGGAATTCTCTGCCTGGTTCTACCCGCTGCCCGGAACGCTACGCAGGGCAAAAGCGATTCTCGTCCTCCGTGCTTGCTTTTTCTCAGAAAGAGCCGTGGTGTGCGTTTTCGCCGGAAAACGCGTTTTCGGCCGAAAACGTGTACGTTTGCACTTCCCCGCCACAGGGAAGCTGCTAGCCGGGAATTCTCTGCCTGGTTCTACCCGCTGCCCGGAACGCTACGCAGGGCAAAAGCGATTCTCGTCCTCCGTGCTTGCTTTTTCTCAGAAAGAGCCGTGGTGTGCGTTTTCGCCGGAAAACGCGTTTTCGGCCGAAAACGTGTACGTTTGCACTTCCCCGCCACAGGGAAGCTGCTAGCCGGGAATTCTCTGCCTGGTTCTACCCGCTGCCCGGAACGCTACGCAGGGCAAAAGCGATTCTCGTCCTCCGTGCTTGCTTTTTCTCAGAAAGAGCCGTGGTGTGCGTTTTCGCCGGAAAATGCGTTTTCGGCCGAAAACGTGTACGTTTGCACTTCCCCGCCACAGGGAAGCTGCTAGCCGGGAATTCTCTGCCTGGTTCTACCCGCTGCCCGGAACGCTACGCAGGGCAAAAGCGATTCTCGTCCTCCGTGCTTGCTTTTTCTCAGAAAGAGCCGTGGTGTGCGTTTTCGCCGAAAACGCGTTTTTGGCAGAAAACGTGTACGTTTGCACTTCCCAGCCACAGGGAAGCTGCTAGCCGGGAATTCTCTGCCTGGTTCTAGCCGCTGCCCGGAACGCTACGCAGGGCAAAAGCGATTCTCGTCCTCCGTGCTTGCTTTTTCTCAGAAAGAGCCGTTGTGTGCTTTTTCGCCGAAAACGCGTTTTTGGCCGAAAACATGTACGTTTGCACTTCCCCGCCACAGGGAAGCTGCTAGCCGGGAATTCTCTGCCTGGTTCTACCCGCTGCCCGGAACGCTACGCAGGGCAAAAGCGATTCTCGTCCTCCGTGCTTCCTTTTTCTCAGAAAGAGCCGTGGTGTGCGTTTTCCCCGGAAAACGCGTTTTCGGCCGAAAACGTGTACGTTTGCACTTCCCCGCCACAAGGAAGCTGCTAGCCGGGAATTCTCTGCCTGGTTCTACCCGCTGCCCGGAACGCTACGCAGGGCAAAAGCGGTTCTCGTCCTCCGTGCTTGCTTTTTCTCAGAAAGAGCCGTGGTGTGCGTTTTCGCCGGAAAACGCGTTTTCGGCCGAAAACGTGTACGTTTGCACTTCCCCGCCACAGGGAAGGTGCTAGCCGGGAATTCTCTGCCTGGTTCTACCCGCTGCCCGGAACGCTACGCAGGGCAAAAGCGATTCTCGTCCTCCGTGCTTGCTTTTTCTCAGAAAGAGCCGTGGTGTGCGTTTTCGCCGGAAAACGCGTTTTCGGCCGAAAACGTGTACGTTTGCACTTCCCCGCCACAGGGAAGCTGCTAGCCGGGAATTCTCTGCCTGGTTCTACCCGCTGCCCGGAACGCTACGCAGGGCAAAAGCGATTCTCGTCCTCCGTGCTTGCTTTTTCTCAGAAAGAGCCGTGGTGTGCGTTTTCGCCGGAAAACGCGTTTTCGGCCGAAAACGTGTACGTTTGCACTTCCCCGCCACAGGGAAGCTGCTGGCCGGGAATTCTCTGCCTGGTTCTACCCGCTGCCCGGAACGCTACGCAGGGCAAAAGCAGTTCTCGTCCTCCGTGCTTGCTTTTTCTCAGAAAGAGCCGTGGTGTGCGTTTTCGCCGGAAAACGCGTTTTCGGCCGAAAACGTGTACGTTTGCACTTCACAGCCACAGGGAAGGTGCTAGCCGGGAATTCTCTGCCTGTTTCTACCCGCTGCCCGGAACGCTACGCAGGGCAAAAGCGATTCTCGTCCTCCGTGCTTGCTTTTTCTCAGAAAGAGCCGTGGTGTGCGTTTTCGCCGGAAAACGCGTTTTCGGCCGAAAACGTGTACGTTTGCACTTCCCCGCCACAGGGAAGCTGCTAGCCGGGAATTCTCTGCCTGGTTCTACCCGCTGCCCGGAACGCTACGCAGGGCAAAAGCGATTCTCGTCCTCCGTGCTTGCTTTTTCTCAGAAAGAGCCGTGGTGTGCGTTTTCGCCGGAAAACGCGTTTTCGGCCGAAAACGTGTACGTTTGCACTTCCCCGCCACAGGGAAGCTGCTAGCCGGGAATTCTCTGCCTGGTTCTACCCGCTGCCCGGAACGCTACGCAGGGCAAAAGCGATTCTCGTCCTCCGTGCTTGCTTTTTCTCAGAAAGAGCCGTGGTGTGCGTTTTCGCCGGAAAACGCGTTTTCGGCCGAAAACGTGTACGTTTGCACTTCCCCGCCACAGGGAAGCTGCTAGCCGGGAATTCTCTGCCTGGTTCTACCCGCTGCCCGGAACGCTACGCAGGGCAAAAGCGATTCTCGTCCTCCGTGCTTGCTTTTTCTCAGAAAGAGCCGTGGTGTGCGTTTTCGCCGGAAAACGCGTTTTCGGCCGAAAACGTGTACGTTTGCACTTCCCGGCCACAGGGAAGCTGCTAGCCGGGAATTCTCTGCCTGGTTCTACCCGCTGCCCGGAACGCTAGGCAGGGCAAAAGCGATTCTCGTCCTCCGTGCTTGCTTTTTCTCAGAAAGAGCCGTGGTGTGCGTTTTCGCCGAAAACGCGTTTTTGGCAGAAAACGTGTACGTTTGCACTTCCCAGCCACAGGGAAGCTGCTAGCCGGGAATTATCTGCCTGGTTCTACCCGCTGCCCGGAACGCTACGCAGGGCAAAAGCGATTCTCGTCCTCCGTGCTTGCTTTTTCTCAGAAAGAGCCGTTGTGTGCTTTTTCGCCGAAAACGCGTTTTTGGCCGAAAACGTGTACGTTTGCACTTCCCAGCCACAGGAAAGCTGCTAGCCGGGAATTCTCTGCCTGGTTCTACCCGCTGCCCGGAACGCTAGGCAGGGCAAAAGCGATTCTCGTCCTCCGTGCTTGCTTTTTCTCAGAAAGAGCCGTGGTGTGCGTTTTCGCCCGAAAACGCGTTTTCGGCCGAAAACGTGTACGTTTGCACTTCCCCGACACAGGGAAGCTGCTAGCCGGGAATTCTCTGCCTGGTTCTACCCGCTGCCCGGAACGCTACGCAGGGCAAAAGCGATTCTCGTCCTCCGTGCTTGCTTTTTCTCAGAAAGAGCCGTGGTGTGCGTTTTCGCCGGAAAACGCGTTTTCGGCCGAAAACGTGTACGTTTGCACTTCCCCGCCACAGGGAAGCTGCTAGCCGGGAATTCTCTGCCTGGTTCTACCCGCTGCCCGGAACGCTACGCAGGGCAAAAGCGATTCTCGTCCTCCGTGCTTGCTTTTTCTCAGAAAGAGCCGTTGTGTGCTTTTTCGCCGAAAACGCGTTTTTGGCCGAAAACGTGTACGTTTGCACTTTCCAGCCATAGGAAAGCTGCTAGCCGGGAATTCTCTGCCTGGTTCTACCCGCTGCCCGGAACGCTACGCAGGGCAAAAGCGATTCTCGTCCTCCGTGCTTGCTTTTTCTCAGAAAGAGCCGTGGTGTGCGTTTTCCCCGGAAAACGCGTTTTCGGCCGAAAACGTGTACGTTTGCACTTCCCCGCCACAGGGAAGCTGCTAGCCGGGAATTCTCTGCCTGGTTCTACCCGCTGCCCGGAACGCTACGCAGGGCAAAAGCGATTCTCGTCCTCCGTGCTTGCTTTTTCTCAGAAAGAGCCGTGGTGTGCGTTTTCGCCGGAAAACGCGTTTTCGGCCGAAAACGTGTACGTTTGCACTTCCCCGCCACAGGGAAGCTGCTAGCCGGGAATTCTCTGCCTGGTTCTACCCGCTGCCCGGAACGCTACGCAGGGCAAAAGCGATTCTCGTCCTCCGTGCTTGCTTTTTCTCAGAAATAGCCGTGGTGTGCGTTTTCGCCGGAAAACGCGTTTTCGGCCGAAAACGTGTACGTTTGCACTTCCCGGCCACAGGGAAGCTGCTAGCCGGGAATTCTCTGCCTGGTTCTACCCGCTGCCCGGAACGCTACGCAGGGCAAAAGCGATTCTCGTCCTCCGTGCTTGCTTTTTCTCAGAAAGAGCCGTGGTGTGCGTTTTCGCCGGAAAATGCGTTTTTGACCGAAAACGTGTACGTTTGCACTTCCCCGCCACAGGGAAGCTGCTAGCCGGGAATTCTCTGCCTGGTTCTACCCGCTGCCCGGAACGCTACGCAGGGCAAAAGCGGTTCTCGTCCTCCGTGCTTGCTTTTTCTCAGAAAGAGCCGTGGTGTGCGTTTTCGCCGGAAAATGCGTTTTCGGCCGAAAACGTGTACGTTTGCACTTCCCCGCCACAGGGAAGCTGCTAGCCGGGAATTCTCTGCCTGGTTCTACCCGCTGCCCGGAACGCTACGCAGGGCAAAAGCGATTCTCGTCCTCCGTGCTTGCTTTTTCTCAGAAAGAGCCGTGGTGTGCGTTTTCGCCGGAAAATGCGTTTTCGGCCGAAAACGTGTACGTTTGCACTTCCCCGCCACAGGGAAGCTGCTAGCCGGGAATTCTCTGCCTGGTTCTACCCGCTGCCCGGAACGCTACGCAGGGCAAAAGCGATTCTCGTCCTCCGTGCTTGCTTTTTCTCAGAAAGAGCCGTGGTGTGCGTTTTCGCCGGAAAACGCGTTTTCGGCCGAAAACGTGTACGTTTGCACTTCCCCGCCACAGGGAAGCTGCTAGCCGGGAATTCTCTGCCTGGTTCTACCCGCTGCCCGGAACGCTACGCAGGGCAAAAGCGATTCTCGTCCTCCGTGCTTGCTTTTTCTCAGAAAGAGCCGTGGTGTGCGTTTTCGCCGGAAAACGCGTTTTCGGCCGAAAACGTGTACGTTTGCACTTCCCCGCCACAGGGAAGCTGCTAGCCGGGAATTCTCTGCCTGGTTCTACCCGCTGCCCGGAACGCTACGCAGGGCAAAAGCGATTCTCGTCCTCCGTGCTTGCTTTTTCTCAGAAAGAGCCGTGGTGTGCGTTTTCCCCGGAAAACGCGTTTTCGGCCGAAAACGTGTACGTTTGCACTTCCCCGCCACAGGGAAGCTGCTAGCCGGGAATTCTCTGCCTGGTTCTACCCGCTGCCCGGAACGCTACGCAGGGCAAAAGCGGTTCTCGTCCTCCGTGCTTGCTTTTTCTCAGAAAGAGCCGTGGTGTGCGTTTTCGCCGGAAAACGCGTTTTCGGCCGAAAACGTGTACGTTTGCACTTCACAGCCACAGGGAAGCTGCTAGCCGGGAATTCTCTGCCTGGTTCTACCCGCTGCCCGGAACGCTACGCAGGGCAAAAGCGGTTCTCGTCCTCCGTGCTTGCTTTTTCTCAGAAAGAGCCGTGGTGTGCGTTTTCGCCGGAAAATGCGTTTTCGGCCGAAAACGTGTACGTTTGCACTTCCCGGCCACAGGGAAGCTGCTAGCCGGGAATTCTCTGCCTGGTTCTACCCGCTGCCCGGAACGCTACGCAGGGCAAAAGCGGTTCTCGTCCTCCGTGCTTGCTTTTTCTCAGAAAGAGCCGTTGTGTGCTTTTTCGCCGAAAACGCGTTTTTGGCCGAAAACGTGTACGTTTGCACTTCCCAGCCACAGGAAAGCTGCTAGCCGGGAATTCTCTGCCTGGTTCTACCCGCTGCCCGGAACGCTAGGCAGGGCAAAAGCGATTCTCGTCCTCCGTGCTTGCTTTTTCTCAGAAAGAGCCGTGGTGTGCGTTTTCCCCGGAAAACGCGTTTTCGGCCGAAAACGTGTACGTTTGCACTTCCCCGCCGCAGGGAAGCTTCTAGCCGGGAATTCTCTGCCTGGTTCTACCCGCTGCCCGGAACGCTAGGCAGGGCAAAAGCGATTCTCGTCCTCCGTGCTTGCTTTTTCTCAGAAAGAGCCGTGGTGTGCGTTTTCGCCGGAAAACGCGTTTTCGGCCGAAAACGTGTACGTTTGCACTTCCCCGCCACAGGGAAGCTGCTAGCCGGGAATTCTCTGCCTGGTTCTACCCGCTGCCCGGAACGCTACGCAGGGCAAAAGCGATTCTCGTCCTCCGTGCTTGCTTTTTCTCAGAAAGAGCCGTGGTGTGCGTTTTCGCCGGAAAATGCGTTTTCGGCCGAGAACGTGTACGTTTGCACTTCCCCGCCACAGGGAAGCTGCTAGCCGGGAATTCTCTGCCTGGTTCTACCCGCTGCCCGGAACGCTACGCAGGGCAAAAGCGATTCTCGTCCTCCGTGCTTGCTTTTTCTCAGAAAGAGCCGTGGTGTGCGTTTTCGCCGGAAAATGCGTTTTCGGCCGAAAACGTGTACGTTTGCACTTCCCCGCCACAGGGAAGCTGCTAGCCGGGAATTCTCTGCCTGGTTCTACCCGCTGCCCGGAACGCTACGCAGGGCAAAAGCGATTCTCGTCCTCCGTGCTTGCTTTTTCTCAGAAAGAGCCGTGGTGTGCGTTTTCGCCGGAAAACGCGTTTTCCGCCGAAAACGTGTACGTTTGCACTTCCCCGCCACAGGGAAGCTGCTAGCCGGGAATTCTCTGCCTGGTTCTACCCGCTGCCCGGAACGCTACGCAGGGCAAAAGCGATTCTCGTCCTCCGTGCTTGCTTTTTCTCAGAAAGAGCCGTGGTGTGCGTTTTCGCCGGAAAACGCGTTTTCGGCCGAAAACGTGTACGTTTGCACTTCCCCGCCACAGGGAAGCTGCTAGCCGGGAATTCTCTGCCTGGTTCTACCCGCTGCCCGGAACGCTACGCAGGGCAAAAGCGATTCTCGTCCTCCGTGCTTGCTTTTTCTCAGAAAGAGCCGTGGTGTGCGTTTTCGCCGGAAAACGCGTTTTCGGCCGAAAACGTGTACGTTTGCACTTCCCCGCCACAGGGAAGCTGCTAGCCGGGAATTCTCTGCCTGGTTCTACCCGCTGCCCGGAACGCTACGCAGGGCAAAAGCGATTCTCGTCCTCCGTGCTTGCTTTTTCTCAGAAAGAGCCGTGGTGTGCGTTTTCGCCGGAAAATGCGTTTTCGGCCGAAAACGTGTACGTTTGCACTTCCCCGCCACAGGGAAGCTGCTAGCCGGGAATTCTCTGCCTGGTTCTACCCGCTGCCCGGAACGCTACGCAGGGCAAAAGCGATTCTCGTCCTCCGTGCTTGCTTTTTCTCAGAAAGAGCCGTGGTGTGCGTTTTCGCCGAAAACGCGTTTTTGGCAGAAAACGTGTACGTTTGCACTTCCCAGCCACAGGGAAGCTGCTAGCCGGGAATTCTCTGCCTGGTTCTACCCGCTGCCCGGAACGCTACGCAGGGCAAAAGCGATTCTCGTCCTCCGTGCTTGCTTTTTCTCAGAAAGAGCCGTTGTGTGCTTTTTCGCCGAAAACGCGTTTTTGGCCGAAAACATGTACGTTTGCACTTCCCCGCCACAGGGAAGCTGCTAGCCGGGAATTCTCTGCCTGGTTCTACCCGCTGCCCGGAACGCTACGCAGGGCAAAAGCGATTCTCGTCCTCCGTGCTTCCTTTTTCTCAGAAAGAGCCGTGGTGTGCGTTTTCCCCGGAAAACGCGTTTTCGGCCGAAAACGTGTACGTTTGCACTTCCCCGCCACAAGGAAGCTGCTAGCCGGGAATTCTCTGCCTGGTTCTACCCGCTGCCCGGAACGCTACGCAGGGCAAAAGCGGTTCTCGTCCTCCGTGCTTGCTTTTTCTCAGAAAGAGCCGTGGTGTGCGTTTTCGCCGGAAAACGCGTTTTCGGCCGAAAACGTGTACGTTTGCACTTCCCCGCCACAGGGAAGGTGCTAGCCGGGAATTCTCTGCCTGGTTCTACCCGCTGCCCGGAACGCTACGCAGGGCAAAAGCGATTCTCGTCCTCCGTGCTTGCTTTTTCTCAGAAAGAGCCGTGGTGTGCGTTTTCGCCGGAAAACGCGTTTTCGGCCGAAAACGTGTACGTTTGCACTTCCCCGCCACAGGGAAGCTGCTAGCCGGGAATTCTCTGCCTGGTTCTACCCGCTGCCCGGAACGCTACGCAGGGCAAAAGCGATTCTCGTCCTCCGTGCTTGCTTTTTCTCAGAAAGAGCCGTGGTGTGCGTTTTCGCCGGAAAACGCGTTTTCGGCCGAAAACGTGTACGTTTGCACTTCCCCGCCACAGGGAAGCTGCTGGCCGGGAATTCTCTGCCTGGTTCTACCCGCTGCCCGGAACGCTACGCAGGGCAAAAGCAGTTCTCGTCCTCCGTGCTTGCTTTTTCTCAGAAAGAGCCGTGGTGTGCGTTTTCGCCGGAAAACGCGTTTTCGGCCGAAAACGTGTACGTTTGCACTTCACAGCCACAGGGAAGGTGCTAGCCGGGAATTCTCTGCCTGTTTCTACCCGCTGCCCGGAACGCTACGCAGGGCAAAAGCGATTCTCGTCCTCCGTGCTTGCTTTTTCTCAGAAAGAGCCGTGGTGTGCGTTTTCGCCGGAAAACGCGTTTTCGGCCGAAAACGTGTACGTTTGCACTTCCCCGCCACAGGGAAGCTGCTAGCCGGGAATTCTCTGCCTGGTTCTACCCGCTGCCCGGAACGCTACGCAGGGCAAAAGCGATTCTCGTCCTCCGTGCTTGCTTTTTCTCAGAAAGAGCCGTGGTGTGCGTTTTCGCCGGAAAACGCGTTTTCGGCCGAAAACGTGTACGTTTGCACTTCCCCGCCACAGGGAAGCTGCTAGCCGGGAATTCTCTGCCTGGTTCTACCCGCTGCCCGGAACGCTACGCAGGGCAAAAGCGATTCTCGTCCTCCGTGCTTGCTTTTTCTCAGAAAGAGCCGTGGTGTGCGTTTTCGCCGGAAAACGCGTTTTCGGCCGAAAACGTGTACGTTTGCACTTCCCCGCCACAGGGAAGCTGCTAGCCGGGAATTCTCTGCCTGGTTCTACCCGCTGCCCGGAACGCTACGCAGGGCAAAAGCGATTCTCGTCCTCCGTGCTTGCTTTTTCTCAGAAAGAGCCGTGGTGTGCGTTTTCGCCGGAAAACGCGTTTTCGGCCGAAAACGTGTACGTTTGCACTTCCCGGCCACAGGGAAGCTGCTAGCCGGGAATTCTCTGCCTGGTTCTACCCGCTGCCCGGAACGCTAGGCAGGGCAAAAGCGATTCTCGTCCTCCGTGCTTGCTTTTTCTCAGAAAGAGCCGTGGTGTGCGTTTTCGCCGAAAACGCGTTTTTGGCAGAAAACGTGTACGTTTGCACTTCCCAGCCACAGGGAAGCTGCTAGCCGGGAATTATCTGCCTGGTTCTACCCGCTGCCCGGAACGCTACGCAGGGCAAAAGCGATTCTCGTCCTCCGTGCTTGCTTTTTCTCAGAAAGAGCCGTTGTGTGCTTTTTCGCCGAAAACGCGTTTTTGGCCGAAAACGTGTACGTTTGCACTTCCCAGCCACAGGAAAGCTGCTAGCCGGGAATTCTCTGCCTGGTTCTACCCGCTGCCCGGAACGCTAGGCAGGGCAAAAGCGATTCTCGTCCTCCGTGCTTGCTTTTTCTCAGAAAGAGCCGTGGTGTGCGTTTTCGCCCGAAAACGCGTTTTCGGCCGAAAACGTGTACGTTTGCACTTCCCCGACACAGGGAAGCTGCTAGCCGGGAATTCTCTGCCTGGTTCTACCCGCTGCCCGGAACGCTACGCAGGGCAAAAGCGATTCTCGTCCTCCGTGCTTGCTTTTTCTCAGAAAGAGCCGTGGTGTGCGTTTTCGCCGGAAAACGCGTTTTCGGCCGAAAACGTGTACGTTTGCACTTCCCCGCCACAGGGAAGCTGCTAGCCGGGAATTCTCTGCCTGGTTCTACCCGCTGCCCGGAACGCTACGCAGGGCAAAAGCGATTCTCGTCCTCCGTGCTTGCTTTTTCTCAGAAAGAGCCGTTGTGTGCTTTTTCGCCGAAAACGCGTTTTTGGCCGAAAACGTGTACGTTTGCACTTTCCAGCCATAGGAAAGCTGCTAGCCGGGAATTCTCTGCCTGGTTCTACCCGCTGCCCGGAACGCTACGCAGGGCAAAAGCGATTCTCGTCCTCCGTGCTTGCTTTTTCTCAGAAAGAGCCGTGGTGTGCGTTTTCCCCGGAAAACGCGTTTTCGGCCGAAAACGTGTACGTTTGCACTTCCCCGCCACAGGGAAGCTGCTAGCCGGGAATTCTCTGCCTGGTTCTACCCGCTGCCCGGAACGCTACGCAGGGCAAAAGCGATTCTCGTCCTCCGTGCTTGCTTTTTCTCAGAAAGAGCCGTGGTGTGCGTTTTCGCCGGAAAACGCGTTTTCGGCCGAAAACGTGTACGTTTGCACTTCCCCGCCACAGGGAAGCTGCTAGCCGGGAATTCTCTGCCTGGTTCTACCCGCTGCCCGGAACGCTACGCAGGGCAAAAGCGATTCTCGTCCTCCGTGCTTGCTTTTTCTCAGAAATAGCCGTGGTGTGCGTTTTCGCCGGAAAACGCGTTTTCGGCCGAAAACGTGTACGTTTGCACTTCCCGGCCACAGGGAAGCTGCTAGCCGGGAATTCTCTGCCTGGTTCTACCCGCTGCCCGGAACGCTACGCAGGGCAAAAGCGATTCTCGTCCTCCGTGCTTGCTTTTTCTCAGAAAGAGCCGTGGTGTGCGTTTTCGCCGGAAAATGCGTTTTTGACCGAAAACGTGTACGTTTGCACTTCCCCGCCACAGGGAAGCTGCTAGCCGGGAATTCTCTGCCTGGTTCTACCCGCTGCCCGGAACGCTACGCAGGGCAAAAGCGGTTCTCGTCCTCCGTGCTTGCTTTTTCTCAGAAAGAGCCGTGGTGTGCGTTTTCGCCGGAAAATGCGTTTTCGGCCGAAAACGTGTACGTTTGCACTTCCCCGCCACAGGGAAGCTGCTAGCCGGGAATTCTCTGCCTGGTTCTACCCGCTGCCCGGAACGCTACGCAGGGCAAAAGCGATTCTCGTCCTCCGTGCTTGCTTTTTCTCAGAAAGAGCCGTGGTGTGCGTTTTCGCCGGAAAATGCGTTTTCGGCCGAAAACGTGTACGTTTGCACTTCCCCGCCACAGGGAAGCTGCTAGCCGGGAATTCTCTGCCTGGTTCTACCCGCTGCCCGGAACGCTACGCAGGGCAAAAGCGATTCTCGTCCTCCGTGCTTGCTTTTTCTCAGAAAGAGCCGTGGTGTGCGTTTTCGCCGGAAAACGCGTTTTCGGCCGAAAACGTGTACGTTTGCACTTCCCCGCCACAGGGAAGCTGCTAGCCGGGAATTCTCTGCCTGGTTCTACCCGCTGCCCGGAACGCTACGCAGGGCAAAAGCGATTCTCGTCCTCCGTGCTTGCTTTTTCTCAGAAAGAGCCGTGGTGTGCGTTTTCGCCGGAAAACGCGTTTTCGGCCGAAAACGTGTACGTTTGCACTTCCCCGCCACAGGGAAGCTGCTAGCCGGGAATTCTCTGCCTGGTTCTACCCGCTGCCCGGAACGCTACGCAGGGCAAAAGCGATTCTCGTCCTCCGTGCTTGCTTTTTCTCAGAAAGAGCCGTGGTGTGCGTTTTCCCCGGAAAACGCGTTTTCGGCCGAAAACGTGTACGTTTGCACTTCCCCGCCACAGGGAAGCTGCTAGCCGGGAATTCTCTGCCTGGTTCTACCCGCTGCCCGGAACGCTACGCAGGGCAAAAGCGGTTCTCGTCCTCCGTGCTTGCTTTTTCTCAGAAAGAGCCGTGGTGTGCGTTTTCGCCGGAAAACGCGTTTTCGGCCGAAAACGTGTACGTTTGCACTTCACAGCCACAGGGAAGCTGCTAGCCGGGAATTCTCTGCCTGGTTCTACCCGCTGCCCGGAACGCTACGCAGGGCAAAAGCGATTCTCGTCCTCCGTGCTTGCTTTTTCTCAGAAAGAGCCGTGGTGTGCGTTTTCGCCGGAAAACGCGTTTTCGGCCGAAAACGTGTACGTTTGCACTTCCCCGCCACAGGGAAGCTGCTAGCCGGGAATTCTCTGCCTGGTTCTACCCGCTGCCAGGAACGCTACGCAGGGCAAAAGCGATTCTCGTCCTCCGTGCTTGCTTTTTCTCAGAAAGAGCCGTGGTGTGCGTTTTCGCCGGAAAACGCGTTTTCGGCCGAAAACGTGTACGTTTGCACTTCCCCGCCACAGGGAAGCTGCTAGCCGGGAATTCTCTGCCTGGTTCTACCCGCTGCCCGGAACGCTACGCAGGGCAAAAGCGATTCTCGTCCTCCGTGCTTGCTTTTTCTCAGAAAGAGCCGTGGTGTGCGTTTTCGCCGGAAAACGCGTTTTCGGCCGAAAACGTGTACGTTTGCACTTCCCCGCCACAGGGAAGCTGCTAGCCGGGAATTCTCTGCCTGGTTCTACCCGCTGCCCGGAACGCTACGCAGGGCAAAAGCGATTCTCGTCCTCCGTGCTTGCTTTTTCTCAGAAAGAGCCGTGGTGTGCGTTTTCGCCGAAAACGCGTTTTTGGCAGAAAACGTGTACGTTTGCACTTCCCAGCCACAGGGAAGCTGCTAGCCGGGAATTATCTGCCTGGTTCTACCCGCTGCCCGGAACGCTACGCAGGGCAAAAGCGATTCTCGTCCTCCGTGCTTGCTTTTTCTCAGAAAGAGCCGTTGTGTGCTTTTTCGCCGAAAACGCGTTTTTGGCCGAAAACGTGTACGTTTGCACTTCCCAGCCACAGGAAAGCTGCTAGCCGGGAATTCTCTGCCTGGTTCTACCCGCTGCCCGGAACGCTACGCAGGGCAAAAGCGATTCTCGTCCTCCGTGCTTGCTTTTTCTCAGAAAGAGCCGTGGTGTGCGTTTTCGCCGGAAAACGCGTTTTCGGCCGAAAACGTGTACGTTTGCACTTCCCCGCCACAGGGAAGCTGCTAGCCGGGAATTCTCTGCCTGGTTCTACCCGCTGCCCGGAACGCTACGCAGGGCAAAAGCGATTCTCGTCCTCCGTGCTTGCTTTTTCTCAGAAAGAGCCGTGGTGTGCGTTTTCGCCGGAAAACGCGTTTTCGGCCGAAAACGTGTACGTTTGCACTTCCCGCCACAGGGAAGCTGCTAGCCGGGAATTCTCTGCCTGGTTCTACCCGCTGCCCGGAACGCTACGCAGGGCAAAAGCGATTCTCGTCCTCCGTGCTTGCTTTTTCTCAGAAAGAACCGTGGTGTGCGTTTTCCCCGGAAAACGCGTTTTCGGCCGAAAACGTGTACGTTTGCACTTCCCCGCCACAGGGAAGCTGCTAGCCGGGAATTCTCTGCCTGGTTCTACCCGCTGCCCGGAACGCTACGCAGGGCAAAAGCGATTCTCGTCCTCCGTGCTTGCTTTTTCTCAGAAAGAGCCGTGGTGTGCGTTTTCGCCGGAAAACGCGTTTTCGGCCGAAAACGTGTACGTTTGCACTTCCCCGCCACAGGGAAGCTGCTAGCCGGGAATTCTCTGCCTGGTTTTACCCGCTGCCCGGAACGCTACGCAGGGCAAAAGCGATTCTCGTCCTCCGTGCTTGCTTTTTCTCAGAAAGAGCCGTGGTGTGCGTTTTCGCCGAAAACGCGTTTTTGGCAGAAAACGTGTACGTTTGCACTTCCCAGCCACAGGGAAGCTGCTAGCCGGGAATTCTCTGCCTGGTTCTACCCGCTGCCCGGAACGCTACGCAGTGCAAAAGCGATTCTCGTCCTCCCTGCTTGCTTTTTCTCAGAAAGAGCCGTTGTGTGCTTTTTCGCCGAAAACGCGTTTTTGGCCGAAAACATGTACGTTTGCACTTCCCCGCCACAGGGAAGCTGCTAGCCGGGAATTCTCTGCCTGGTTCTACCCGCTGCCCGGAACGCTACGCAGGGCAAAAGCGATTCTCGTCCTCCGTGCTTGCTTTTTCTCAGAAAGAGCCGTGGTGTGCGTTTTCGCCGGAAAACGCGTTTTCGGCCGAAAACGTGTACGTTTGCACTTCCCCGCCACAGGGAAGCTGCTAGCCGGGAATTCTCTGCCTGGTTCTACCCGCTGCCCGGAACGCTACGCAGGGCAAAAGCGATTCTCGTCCTCCGTGCTTGCTTTTTCTCAGAAAGAGCCGTGGTGTGCGTTTTCGCCGGAAAACGCGTTTTCGGCCGAAAACGTGTACGTTTGCACTTCCCCGCCACAGGGAAGCTGCTAGCCGGGAATTCTCTGCCTGGTTCTACCCGCTGCCCGGAACGCTACGCAGGGCAAAAGCGATTCTCGTCCTCCGTGCTTGCTTTTTCTCAGAAAGAGCCGTGGTGTGCGTTTTCGCCGAAAACGCGTTTTTGGCAGAAAACGTGTACGTTTGCACTTCCCAGCCACAGGGAAGCTGCTAGCCGGGAATTATCTGCCTGGTTCTACCCGCTGCCCGGAACGCTACGCAGGGCAAAAGCGATTCTCGTCCTCCGTGCTTGCTTTTTCTCAGAAAGAGCCGTTGTGTGCTTTTTCGCCGAAAACGCGTTTTTGGCCGAAAACGTGTACGTTTGCACTTCCCAGCCACAGGAAAGCTGCTAGCCGGGAATTCTCTGCCTGGTTCTACCCGCTGCCCGGAACGCTACGCAGGGCAAAAGCGATTCTCGTCCTCCGTGCTTGCTTTTTCTCAGAAAGAGCCGTGGTGTGCGTTTTCCCCGGAAAACGCGTTTTCGGCCGAAAACGTGTACGTTTGCACTTCCCCGCCACAAGGAAGCTGCTAGCCGGGAATTCTCTGCCTGGTTCTACCCGCTGCCCGGAACGCTACGCAGGGCAAAAGCGATTCTCGTCCTCCGTGCTTGCTTTTTCTCAGAAAGAGCCGTGGTGTGCGTTTTCCCTGGAAAACGCGTTTTCGGCCGAAAACGTGTACGTTTGCACTTCCCCGCCACAGGGAAGCTGCTAGCCGGGAATTCTCTGCCTGGTTCTACCCGCTGCCCGGAACGCTACGCAGGGCAAAAGCGATTCTCGTCCTCCGTGCTTGCTTTTTCTCAGAAAGAGCCGTGGTGTGCGTTTTCGCCGGAAAACGCGTTTTCGGCCGAAAACGTGTACGTTTGCACTTCCCCGCCACAGGGAAGCTGCTAGCCGGGAATTCTCTGCCTGGTTCTACCCGCTGCCCGGAACGCTACGCAGGGCAAAAGCGATTCTCGTCCTCCGTGCTTGCTTTTTCTCAGAAAGAACCGTGGTGTGCGTTTTCCCCGGAAAACGCGTTTTCGGCCGAAAACGTGTACGTTTGCACTTCCCCGCCACAGGGAAGCTGCTAGCCGGGAATTCTCTGCCTGGTTCTACCCGCTGCCCGGAACGCTACGCAGGGCAAAAGCGATTCTCGTCCTCCGTGCTTGCTTTTTCTCAGAAAGAGCCGTGGTGTGCGTTTTCGCCGGAAAACGCGTTTTCGGCCGAAAACGTGTACGTTTGCACTTCCCCGCCACAGGGAAGCTGCTAGCCGGGAATTCTCTGCCTGGTTCTACCCGCTGCCCGGAACGCTACGCAGGGCAAAAGCGATTCTCGTCCTCCGTGCTTGCTTTTTCTCAGAAAGAGCCGTGGTGTGCGTTTTCGCCGGAAAACGCGTTTTCGGCCGAAAACGTGTACGTTTGCACTTCCCCGCCACAGGGAAGCTGCTAGCCGGGAATTCTCTGCCTGGTTCTACCCGCTGCCCGGAACGCTACGCAGGGCAAAAGCGATTCTCGTCCTCCGTGCTTGCTTTTTCTCAGAAAGAGCCGTGGTGTGCTTTTTCGCCGAAAACGCGTTTTTGGCCGAAAACGTGTACGTTTGCACTTCCCCGCCACAGGGAAGCTGCTAGCCGGGAATTCTCTGCCTGGTTCTACCCGCTGCCCGGAACGCTACGCAGGGCAAAAGCGATTCTCGTCCTCCGTGCTTGCTTTTTCTCAGAAAGAGCCGTGGTGTGCGTTTTCGCCGGAAAACGCGTTTTCGGCCGAAAACGTGTACGTTTGCACTTCCCCGCCACAGGGAAGCTGCTAGCCGGGAATTCTCTGCCTGGTTCTACCCGCTGCCCGGAACGCTACGCAGGGCAAAAGCGATTCTCGTCCTCCGTGCTTGCTTTTTCTCAGAAAGAGCCGTGGTGTGCGTTTTCGCCGAAAACGCGTTTTGGCCGAAAACGTGTACGTTTGCACTTCCCCGCCACAGGGAAGCTGCTAGCCGGGAATTCTCTGCCTGGTTCTACCCGCTGCCCGGAACGCTACGCAGGGCAAAAGCGATTCTCGTCCTCCGTGCTTGCTTTTTCTCAGAAAGAGCCGTGGTGTGCGTTTTCCCCGGAAAACGCGTTTTCGGCCGAAAACGTGTACGTTTGCACTTCCCCGCCACAGGGAAGCTGCTAGCCGGGAATTCTCTGCCTGGTTCTACCCGCTGCCCGGAACGCTACGCAGGGCAAAAGCGATTCTCGTCCTCCGTGCTTGCTTTTTCTCAGAAAGAGCCGTGGTGTGCGTTTTCCCCGGAAAACGCGTTTTCGGCCGAAAACGTGTACGTTTGCACTTCCCCGCCACAGGGAAGCTGCTAGCCGGGAATTCTCTGCCTGGTTCTACCCGCTGCCCGGAACGCTACGCAGGGCAAAAGCGATTCTCGTCCTCCGTGCTTGCTTTTTCTCAGAAAGAGCCGTGGTGTGCGTTTTCGCCGGAAAACGCGTTTTCGGCCGAAAACGTGTACGTTTGCACTTCCCCGCCACAGGGAAGCTGCTAGCCGGGAATTCTCTGCCTGGTTCTACCCGCTGCCCGGAACGCTACGCAGGGCAAAAGCGATTCTCGTCCTCCGTGCTTGCTTTTTCTCAGAAAGAGCCGTGGTGTGCGTTTTCGCCGGAAAACGCGTTTTCGGCCGAAAACGTGTACGTTTGCACTTCCCCGCCACAGGGAAGCTGCTAGCCGGGAATTCTCTGCCTGGTTCTACCCGCTGCCCGGAACGCTACGCAGGGCAAAAGCGATTCTCGTCCTCCGTGCTTGCTTTTTCTCAGAAAGAGCCGTGGTGTGCGTTTTCCCCGGAAAACGCGTTTTCGGCCGAAAACGTGTACGTTTGCACTTCCCCGCCACAGGGAAGCTGCTAGCCGGGAATTCTCTGCCTGGTTCTACCCGCTGCCCGGAACGCTACGCAGGGCAAAAGCGATTCTCGTCCTCCGTGCTTGCTTTTTCTCAGAAAGAGCCGTGGTGTGCGTTTTCGCCGGAAAACGCGTTTTCGGCCGAAAACGTGTACGTTTGCACTTCCCCGCCACAGGGAAGCTGCTAGCCGGGAATTCTCTGCCTGGTTCTACCCGCTGCCCGGAACGCTACGCAGGGCAAAAGCGATTCTCGTCCTCCGTGCTTGCTTTTTCTCAGAAAGAGCCGTGGTGTGCGTTTTCCCCGGAAAACGCGTTTTCGGCCGAAAACGTGTACGTTTGCACTTCCCCGCCACAGGGAAGCTGCTAGCCGGGAATTCTCTGCCTGGTTCTACCCGCTGCCCGGAACGCTACGCAGGGCAAAAGCGATTCTCGTCCTCCGTGCTTGCTTTTTCTCAGAAAGAGCCGTGGTGTGCGTTTTCGCCGGAAAACGCGTTTTCGGCCGAAAACGTGTACGTTTGCACTTCCCCGCCACAGGGAAGCTGCTAGCCGGGAATTCTCTGCCTGGTTCTACCCGCTGCCCGGAACGCTACGCAGGGCAAAAGCGATTCTCGTCCTCCGTGCTTGCTTTTTCTCAGAAAGAGCCGTGGTGTGCGTTTTCGCCGGAAAACGCGTTTTCGGCCGAAAACGTGTACGTTTGCACTTCCCCGCCACAGGGAAGCTGCTAGCCGGGAATTCTCTGCCTGGTTCTACCCGCTGCCCGGAACGCTACGCAGGGCAAAAGCGATTCTCGTCCTCCGTGCTTGCTTTTTCTCAGAAAGAGCCGTGGTGTGCGTTTTCGCCGGAAAACGCGTTTTCGGCCGAAAACGTGTACGTTTGCACTTCCCCGCCACAGGGAAGCTGCTAGCCGGGAATTCTCTGCCTGGTTCTACCCGCTGCCCGGAACGCTACGCAGGGCAAAAGCGATTCTCGTCCTCCGTGCTTGCTTTTTCTCAGAAAGAGCCGTGGTGTGCGTTTTCGCCGGAAAACGCGTTTTCGGCCGAAAACGTGTACGTTTGCACTTCCCCGCCACAGGGAAGCTGCTAGCCGGGAATTCTCTGCCTGGTTCTACCCGCTGCCCGGAACGCTACGCAGGGCAAAAGCGATTCTCGTCCTCCGTGCTTGCTTTTTCTCAGAAAGAGCCGTGGTGTGCGTTTTCGCCGGAAAACGCGTTTTCGGCCGAAAACGTGTACGTTTGCACTTCCCCGCCACAGGGAAGCTGCTAGCCGGGAATTCTCTGCCTGGTTCTACCCGCTGCCCGGAACGCTACGCAGGGCAAAAGCGATTCTCGTCCTCCGTGCTTGCTTTTTCTCAGAAAGAGCCGTGGTGTGCGTTTTCGCCGGAAAACGCGTTTTCGGCCGAAAACGTGTACGTTTGCACTTCCCCGCCACAGGGAAGCTGCTAGCCGGGAATTCTCTGCCTGGTTCTACCCGCTGCCCGGAACGCTACGCAGGGCAAAAGCGATTCTCGTCCTCCGTGCTTGCTTTTTCTCAGAAAGAGCCGTGGTGTGCGTTTTCGCCGAAAACGCGTTTTCGGCAGAAAACGTGTACGTTTGCACTTCCCCGCCACAGGGAAGCTGCTAGCCGGGAATTCTCTGCCTGGTTCTACCCGCTGCCCGGAACGCTACGCAGGGCAAAAGCGATTCTCGTCCTCCGTGCTTGCTTTTTCTCAGAAAGAGCCGTGGTGTGCGTTTTCGCCGGAAAACGCGTTTTCGGCCGAAAACGTGTACGTTTGCACTTCCCCGCCACAGGGAAGCTGCTAGCCGGGAATTCTCTGCCTGGTTCTACCCGCTGCCCGGAACGCTACGCAGGGCAAAAGCGATTCTCGTCCTCCGTGCTTGCTTTTTCTCAGAAAGAAACCGTGGTGTGCGTTTTCGCCGGAAAACGCGTTTTCGGCCGAAAACGTGTACGTTTGCACTTCCCCGCCACAGGGAAGCTGCTAGCCGGGAATTCTCTGCCTGGTTCTACCCGCTGCCCGGAACGCTACGCAGGGCAAAAGCGATTCTCGTCCTCCGTGCTTGCTTTTTCTCAGAAAGAGCCGTGGTGTGCGTTTTCGCCGAAAACGCGTTTTCGGCCGAAAACGTGTACGTTTGCACTTCCCCGCCACAGGGAAGCTGCTAGCCGGGAATTCTCTGCCTGGTTCTACCCGCTGCCCGGAACGCTACGCAGGGCAAAAGCGATTCTCGTCCTCCGTGCTTGCTTTTTCTCAGAAAGAGCCGTGGTGTGCGTTTTCGCCGGAAAACGCGTTTTCGGCCGAAAACGTGTACGTTTGCACTTCCCCGCCACAGGGAAGCTGCTAGCCGGGAATTCTCTGCCTGGTTCTACCCGCTGCCCGGAACGCTACGCAGGGCAAAAGCGATTCTCGTCCTCCGTGCTTGCTTTTTCTCAGAAAGAGCCGTGGTGTGCGTTTTCGCCGGAAAACGCGTTTTCGGCCGAAAACGTGTACGTTTGCACTTCCCCGCCACAGGGAAGCTGCTAGCCGGGAATTCTCTGCCTGGTTCTACCCGCTGCCCGGAACGCTACGCAGGGCAAAAGCGATTCTCGTCCTCCGTGCTTGCTTTTTCTCAGAAAGAGCCGTGGTGTGCGTTTTCGCCGGAAAACGCGTTTTCGGCCGAAAACGTGTACGTTTGCACTTCCCCGCCACAGGGAAGCTGCTAGCCGGGAATTCTCTGCCTGGTTCTACCCGCTGCCCGGAACGCTACGCAGGGCAAAAGCGATTCTCGTCCTCCGTGCTTGCTTTTTCTCAGAAAGAGCCGTGGTGTGCGTTTTCCCCGGAAAACGCGTTTTCGGCCGAAAACGTGTACGTTTGCACTTCCCCGCCACAGGGAAGCTGCTAGCCGGGAATTCTCTGCCTGGTTCTACCCGCTGCCCGGAACGCTACGCAGGGCAAAAGCGATTCTCGTCCTCCGTGCTTGCTTTTTCTCAGAAAGAGCCGTGGTGTGCGTTTTCGCCGGAAAACGCGTTTTCGGCCGAAAACGTGTACGTTTGCACTTCCCCGCCACAGGGAAGCTGCTAGCCGGGAATTCTCTGCCTGGTTCTACCCGCTGCCCGGAACGCTACGCAGGGCAAAAGCGATTCTCGTCCTCCGTGCTTGCTTTTTCTCAGAAAGAGCCGTGGTGTGCGTTTTCCCCGGAAAACGCGTTTTCGGCCGAAAACGTGTACGTTTGCACTTCCCCGCCACAGGGAAGCTGCTAGCCGGGAATTCTCTGCCTGGTTCTACCCGCTGCCCGGAACGCTACGCAGGGCAAAAGCGATTCTCGTCCTCCGTGCTTGCTTTTTCTCAGAAAGAGCCGTGGTGTGCGTTTTCGCCGGAAAACGCGTTTTCGGCCGAAAACGTGTACGTTTGCACTTCCCGCCACAGGGAAGCTGCTAGCCGGGAATTCTCTGCCTGGTTCTACCCGCTGCCCGGAACGCTACGCAGGGCAAAAGCGATTCTCGTCCTCCGTGCTTGCTTTTTCTCAGAAAGAGCCGTGGTGTGCGTTTTCGCCGGAAAACGCGTTTTCGGCCGAAAACGTGTACGTTTGCACTTCCCCGCCACAGGGAAGCTGCTAGCCGGGAATTCTCTGCCTGGTTCTACCCGCTGCCCGGAACGCTACGCAGGGCAAAAGCGATTCTCGTCCTCCGTGCTTGCTTTTTCTCAGAAAGAGCCGTGGTGTGCGTTTTCGCCGGAAAACGCGTTTTCGGCCGAAAACGTGTACGTTTGCACTTCCCCGCCACAGGGAAGCTGCTAGCCGGGAATTCTCTGCCTGGTTCTACCCGCTGCCCGGAACGCTACGCAGGGCAAAAGCGATTCTCGTCCTCCGTGCTTGCTTTTTCTCAGAAAGAGCCGTGGTGTGCGTTTTCGCCGGAAAACGCGTTTTTCGGCCGAAAACGTGTACGTTTGCACTTCCCCGCCACAGGGAAGCTGCTAGCCGGGAATTCTCTGCCTGGTTCTACCCGCTGCCCGGAACGCTACGCAGGGCAAAAGCGATTCTCGTCCTCCGTGCTTGCTTTTTCTCAGAAAGAGCCGTGGTGTGCGTTTTCGCCGGAAAACGCGTTTTCGGCCGAAAACGTGTACGTTTGCACTTCCCCGCCACAGGGAAGCTGCTAGCCGGGAATTCTCTGCCTGGTTCTACCCGCTGCCCGGAACGCTACGCAGGGCAAAAGCGGTTCTCGTCCTTCCGTGCTTGCTTTTTCTCAGAAAGAGCCGTGGTGTGCGTTTTCGCCGGAAAACGCGTTTTCGGCCGAAAACGTGTACGTTTGCACTTCCCCGCCACAGGGAAGCTGCTAGCCGGGAATTCTCTGCCTGGTTCTACCCGCTGCCCGGAACGCTACGCAGGGCAAAAGCGATTCTCGTCCTCCGTGCTTGCTTTTTCTCAGAAAGAGCCGTGGTGTGCGTTTTCGCCGGAAAACGCGTTTTCGGCCGAAAACGTGTACGTTTGCACTTCCCCGCCACAGGGAAGCTGCTAGCCGGGAATTCTCTGCCTGGTTCTACCCGCTGCCCGGAACGCTACGCAGGGCAAAAGCGATTCTCGTCCTCCGTGCTTGCTTTTTCTCAGAAAGAGCCGTGGTGTGCGTTTTCGCCGGAAAACGCGTTTTCGGCCGAAAACGTGTACGTTTGCACTTCCCCGCCACAGGGAAGCTGCTAGCCGGGAATTCTCTGCCTGGTTCTACCCGCTGCCCGGAACGCTACGCAGGGCAAAAGCGATTCTCGTCCTCCGTGCTTGCTTTTTCTCAGAAAGAGCCGTGGTGTGCGTTTTCGCCGGAAAACGCGTTTTCGGCCGAAAACGTGTACGTTTGCACTTCCCCGCCACAGGGAAGCTGCTAGCCGGGAATTCTCTGCCTGGTTCTACCCGCTGCCCGGAACGCTACGCAGGGCAAAAGCGATTCTCGTCCTCCGTGCTTGCTTTTTCTCAGAAAGAGCCGTGGTGTGCGTTTTCGCCGGAAAACGCGTTTTCGGCCGAAAACGTGTACGTTTGCACTTCCCCGCCACAGGGAAGCTGCTAGCCGGGAATTCTCTGCCTGGTTCTACCCGCTGCCCGGAACGCTACGCAGGGCAAAAGCGATTCTCGTCCTCCGTGCTTGCTTTTTCTCAGAAAGAGCCGTGGTGTGCGTTTTCGCCGGAAAACGCGTTTTCGGCCGAAAACGTGTACGTTTGCACTTCCCCGCCACAGGGAAGCTGCTAGCCGGGAATTCTCTGCCTGGTTCTACCCGCTGCCCGGAACGCTACGCAGGGCAAAAGCGATTCTCGTCCTCCGTGCTTGCTTTTTCTCAGAAAGAGCCGTGGTGTGCGTTTTCGCCGGAAAACGCGTTTTCGGCCGAAAACGTGTACGTTTGCACTTCCCCCGCCACAGGGAAGCTGCTAGCCGGGAATTCTCTGCCTGGTTCTACCCGCTGCCCGGAACGCTACGCAGGGCAAAAGCGATTCTCGTCCTCCGTGCTTGCTTTTTCTCAGAAAGAGCCGTGGTGTGCGTTTTCGCCGGAAAACGCGTTTTCGGCCGAAAACGTGTACGTTTGCACTTCCCCGCCACAGGGAAGCTGCTAGCCGGGAATTCTCTGCCTGGTTCTACCCGCTGCCCGGAACGCTACGCAGGGCAAAAGCGATTCTCGTCCTCCGTGCTTGCTTTTTCTCAGAAAGAGCCGTGGTGTGCGTTTTCGCCGGAAAACGCGTTTTCGGCCGAAAACGTGTACGTTTGCACTTCCCCGCCACAGGGAAGCTGCTAGCCGGGAATTCTCTGCCTGGTTCTACCCGCTGCCCGGAACGCTACGCAGGGCAAAAGCGATTCTCGTCCTCCGTGCTTGCTTTTTCTCAGAAAGAGCCGTGGTGTGCGTTTTCGCCGGAAAACGCGTTTTCGGCCGAAAACGTGTACGTTTGCACTTCCCCGCCACAGGGAAGCTGCTAGCCGGGAATTCTCTGCCTGGTTCTACCCGCTGCCCGGAACGCTACGCAGGGCAAAAGCGATTCTCGTCCTCCGTGCTTGCTTTTTCTCAGAAAGAGCCGTGGTGTGCGTTTTCCCGGAAAACGCGTTTTCGGCCGAAAACGTGTACGTTTGCACTTCCCCGCCACAGGGAAGCTGCTAGCCGGGAATTCTCTGCCTGGTTCTACCCGCTGCCCGGAACGCTACGCAGGGCAAAAGCGATTCTCGTCCTCCGTGCTTGCTTTTTCTCAGAAAGAGCCGTGGTGTGCGTTTTCGCCGGAAAACGCGTTTTCGGCCGAAAACGTGTACGTTTGCACTTCCCCGCCACAGGGAAGCTGCTAGCCGGGAATTCTCTGCCTGGTTCTACCCGCTGCCCGGAACGCTACGCAGGGCAAAAGCGGTTCTCGTCCTCCGTGCTTGCTTTTTCTCAGAAAGAGCCGTGGTGTGCGTTTTCGCCGGAAAACGCGTTTTCGGCCGAAAACGTGTACGTTTGCACTTCCCCGCCACAGGGAAGCTGCTAGCCGGGAATTCTCTGCCTGGTTCTACCCGCTGCCCGGAACGCTACGCAGGGCAAAAGCGATTCTCGTCCTCCGTGCTTGCTTTTTCTCAGAAAGAGCCGTGGTGTGCGTTTTCGCCCGGAAAACGCGTTTTCGGCCGAAAACGTGTACGTTTGCACTTCCCCGCCACAGGGAAGCTGCTAGCCGGGAATTCTCTGCCTGGTTCTACCCGCTGCCCGGAACGCTACGCAGGGCAAAAGCGATTCTCGTCCTCCGTGCTTGCTTTTTCTCAGAAAGAGCCGTGGTGTGCGTTTTCGCCGGAAAACGCGTTTTCGGCCGAAAACGTGTACGTTTGCACTTCCCCGCCACAGGGAAGCTGCTAGCCGGGAATTCTCTGCCTGGTTCTACCCGCTGCCCGGAACGCTACGCAGGGCAAAAGCGATTCTCGTCCTCCGTGCTTGCTTTTTCTCAGAAAGAGCCGTGGTGTGCGTTTTCGCCGGAAAACGCGTTTTCGGCCGAAAACGTGTACGTTTGCACTTCCCCGCCACAGGGAAGCTGCTAGCCGGGAATTCTCTGCCTGGTTCTACCCGCTGCCCGGAACGCTACGCAGGGCAAAAGCGATTCTCGTCCTCCGTGCTTGCTTTTTCTCAGAAAGAGCCGTGGTGTGCGTTTTCCCGGAAAACGCGTTTTCGCCGAAAACGTGTACGTTTGCACTTCCCCGCCACAGGGAAGCTGCTAGCCGGGAATTCTCTGCCTGGTTCTACCCGCTGCCCGGAACGCTACGCAGGGCAAAAGCGATTCTCGTCCTCCGTGCTTGCTTTTTCTCAGAAGAGCCGTGGTGTGCGTTTTCGCCGAAAACGCGTTTTTGGCAGAAAACGTGTACGTTTGCACTTCCCCGCCACAGGGAAGCTGCTAGCCGGGAATTCTCTGCCTGGTTCTACCCGCTGCCCGGAACGCTACGCAGGGCAAAAGCGATTCTCGTCCTCCGTGCTTGCTTTTTCTCAGAAAGAGCCGTGGTGTGCGTTTTTCGCCGGAAAACGCGTTTTCGGCCGAAAACGTGTACGTTTGCACTTCCCGCCACAGGGAAAGCTGCTAGCCGGGAATTCTCTGCCTGGTTCTACCCGCTGCCCGGAACGCTAGGCAGGGCAAAAGCGATTCTCGTCCTCCGTGCTTGCTTTTTCTCAGAAAGAGCCGTGGTGTGCGTTTTCGCCGGAAAACGCGTTTTCGGCCGAAAACGTGTACGTTTGCACTTCCCCGCCACAGGGGAAGCTGCTAGCCGGGAATTCTCTGCCTGGTTCTACCCGCTGCCCGGAACGCTACGCAGGGCAAAAGCGATTCTCGTCCTCCGTGCTTGCTTTTTCTCAGAAAGAGCCGTGGTGTGCGTTTTCCCGGAAAACGCGTT